>NC_091396.1:40856884-41024384 GCF_032191515.1 Phaenicophaeus curvirostris | reverse complement strand
ACTCCCAAATAATTCTTGGCAGAGATCAAAGTACTATGTTTATCCCTATGATTCTTACACATCACTAATTTCTGATTCTTTCCATGTCTGCACAGACAACATAATTTTTCAGTCTTCTAGAAGTAACACAAGCTTACCACTGGAAGCACTTTCTGGGTAGGAAAGCTCTTGGAGGGATCAGTGAAAGTAACATGAATTAGTGCTTCCTCTCTCAGAAAGGAAGAACTGAGAAATTTGTCCTGAATGGCTGATCTCCACATTTCTTACCCTGCAAATATCAGCATGGTAGCATCACTTTCAGAGGACAGGGTTTTTTCCATTGACACCCTGCAGATGAAGAGTGTGAGGGCCAAGATTCAGACAGGACCAAGCCTCAGTTTTCAGACAGTTGGTCACTGGAAAATGCAAGACTTGAGCGTCAATCAAGCCGTATGAATCTGGTTTGAGGTTTCTGGCTACTGCGATTTTTTTTTTGGTTGGTTTTGGTTTATGGTTTGGGTTTGGTTTTTTTTTTTTACTGACATTAAATCATTTCCCTATCCTTTCTATTTTGTGACTACGTAAACTTCAGAATTTGAACATAAGGAAAGAAAAACTCATTTCCACCTCATAGCCAAAATTTAAATAACATCAGCCATGGAAATAGAAGAGATTACAGAAACTCAGATAAAATTTCCAAATCAAAAAAAACTTCTCTACATCTTCTTGAATGATAATAAGCCAAAGACAAACACAGACCAATTCTGTTGATTTGACAAATGCCAAGAGACAAAGGGAGGATAACCCTCTTGGGCCTTTTGCCTGATGCTTTGGGTATTTTTGACATACATTAAAGAAAGGAGCTGAAGCAGCCAAGCCACCACTCACTTCTATCCCTAGTTTGCACACCAGTTAGTAGAAAAAATACTTGAATATGTTTTCTGTAACATCCCATTTCCAAGCAGGATGCAGAAGCATTACAATATCCTCTAAAACAGAATCAGGTCAAGATTTAAGGAACAAATGTGTAGGCAGAAAAGAACAAGCAACAGCTCAGAGGCACTGCTGAAATGTATGGTAGAATACAATCAATATGAACCTTTGTTTCTAAAAGTAAGTGTCGCTTATCATCTACATCTGTGTTTGCCTGCTGCTTGAACCACAGTGCCTCCTATATGCATATCCACAGTTCTTACTGCAGTGTGCCACAGGATACCTGAACAGAAAAGTAATAAGGCTCTGGTTGATTCTCAGGTAAGAGTCCCCTTTCACCATAAAATTCAGGGTTGGCCTCTGCAGGGGAAATTCCTTCTAGCAAAACTGATAGCAATCTCGTGCGGCTAGAAAGACTTAAAGTCCTTTCCAGAGCTCTGGACGATTATATAAATAAACCCATATATCCAGTCTGTCTGTGTTTTGGTTTGTGGGTTAGTATTCGTGTCCCCCTCCCCACCTCCCATCCCCTGCACTGATACTATAAAGCAGTTCAGACTGCAACAATTATCCATATTGATTATGCTACTTGGGTCTGATGTTTTGCTGCGTTTCATAAGCACATAAAACTATGAACAAACACCAATCCTGAGGTTAAGAATATTACAGAAGTCCATCCGGTTAGTATTTGGCTCATAACTACTTAAACATACATAGTTAAAAAAAAAAAAGTTTAAAATAAAAACACACACAAACCACCCACTTTTCTGAAATTTAGTTTTGATTACATGAAGATCATCAGGAACCTCTGTCGAGGACATAAGATACACAAAACATTCGGACCATTAATTCTTGCATAGGAACCTCACTTCATATTGATCAAGTAGGAAGCTTAGCACCTGCTTACAAGTTAAGCAGTTCAATAGTTTTGTGAGGCTTCTGTGGGTTCTTAAAACTAAAAACATCTGCAGCTGAGAAGGACTGTGAGGCCCAAGGTCACAGAGCAGGTCAGTATCAGACAGAAGTGAAGTGAGGTCTTGAATTCCCAACCCTTGGTCCATCCCCTGTTGAAATGATGAATGTCCCCAATACTTGAACAAATGTCAAATCCTTTTTGAATCTTTCTACATTTTTTATATTAAGGATGCAGAGGTCAATGAAATTCAATAATTAATCATACAACAGAGGGAGGGAGGTTGAGTACATTTTTTTTGTACTCTTAAATCATTGAGTTTTAATTTTACTTTATATCTGCTCCCATTTTAAGCATGGTAAATAGGAACATCCAGTGTATATGTCTGTTAGTATTTTGTAAGTCATTCATTTCTCATCTTATTTTTCTTGATACTTACCCAATCAATTCAGTTTCTTCATGTTAAACACAAATATATTTTGTTGCTTCAGATTGGCTCTGTTCTTGCTATATATTTCTCACAGTGATCTGAACTGAATACATTATTCAAGTGATGTCATACCATTGATCTATATGCCACAATATATTTGTTGTAATGTTCACACTATAGCATCATTAGATGCATTTTCAGTACTATTTTCTACCTCATCCCTCAATATAGCTTAACATTTTGCTTTTATGCTTAGTGTCGCATTCTAAATAAAGATATTCACTGAGCTGCCCAGTGATATCCAAGCATCTTTCCTCTAGGTTAGAGTTAATTTAGAACCCAGCAATGTGTATGAGTAGTTCAAATTGTTTTTTTTTCCAATGTGCACTGTTTCATCTGTCAGCGATGAATCATTTGCCATTATGCTGCCTGTTAGCTCAGTGAGGTGCCTCAGAAGTCCCTCACAGTTTCTTCTAATCTCTACAAAACTAAGCAGAAGTGAGCTTCTTCCATATCCCATTCCCCTTTTAAAAGGCTCATAAATGCACTAAATTTTCCTCAAGAAAATTTCTAACAGGGGACACTTTCAGAAACTTTCAACAGTCAGAAATATCACTTTTTTTTTTCTCATTCCAATTAATAATTGATAAGAAACTTCTAATAAATTAGAAGGGCACAATTTTCAAGCATAGGAGTCGTCCTTGTTTCTTTAATACACTAAAGTTCTAAGCTTTTTTTTTCATTTCTAAATAAAATCTAATTGATTTATTGTGAAATGGACAAAAAATGCTTTCAGGTTAGTTTTGCTCATATTGTTACTGGGATATGCAAATTATTTTTTAAATGCCTGGACCATCGTTTTGCCACTGTTTTGGCAGAGAATAGAACTAGTAGCAGAACCAGATGTATAGGGCTAAATGCAATCTTCAGTCCATAATCTAAGAGGTCTATGCAAGACTGTAGGTTTAATCCCCTCATAGCAGGAGAAAAAAAAACCCAGCTGCTGATACTGTAAGATCTGCCCCCACAGTTTTGAAGTCCATATCCTCAGTGCCCCACTATATCCAGTATTTTTTTGCTGGTTATTCACATAGCTGCTGCTCATCCATTTCCATTTACAGGATGTCCTAGGACAGCATAATGCAGAAAGGTCTTATGCAGAGCTCTGCAGAACACAGAGACAAACATATCTCCTACCGCATGTCAATACTGAAGTTTTCAAACCCCACAGACAAGGGGATACGATTTGTCCAGTTTAACAGGTTTTTCTCCATTTTTTTTTTTCATTTTTAAGAAAAAAATTAATAATACGCATCCAAAACCTCTATGTGAGCTTCATGCTGTCACTTCAACATTTCTGTTTCAGAACAGAAAGTAAGCAGATAAAATTCATAAATAATATTTTGACACACACATACTATTAATTATAACAATTAAATTTGCAGAAGTGGGAATATGCTCCTGAGAATGAGCTTCCTGAAGTTTTACTTGGGCCGAAGCCAAAATATTTCAGGTTTAGTACTCAGGAGTACTATTTTGAAGATAAATTGCTTGATTTTGGGAAAGGTAGAATTAGCATCAGGTCTTGTTGCACAACAATTCATTGGAAGGAACATACACTGTATTACTTGCTCGTATCCATAATAGTAACAAAAAAAAACACCACCAAAACTTCTGGCTAGAGGAATTTAACTTTATATTAAAGTTTGGAAAATGCTGTTTGGGAGTATTCCATAAAAAAAAGAGTGAGAAATGTTCTCCGCTTTATTTTTAGGTTGGCATATTACTGTGCAGTTTCAAAGAGATCTTGAGCACTATACACTCCTATAAATCTCTCACCATTAAAACCGATTATTCCTATGAATGCGAGGCCCCTACTTTTGATCTTGAACTGAGTGACAAGAACAGTTCTTGAACCACTGTGTGGCAACTCCTCACAAGATGCATTCTCACAAAAAGATTATATTCAACTAAGACTGTGTTTACAAAGCAACAACAGCAGCAGCAATATGGAAATATGAGCTACTTAGGTTCCAAGTAAGCAAAGGGAAAATAAGTTTTTGCACACACTTAACTTACACCTGTAGCACTACGTGCACAGAAATGCACACGCACACCACCCACATGTGCACATATAAACAGGAATTGACTCCTAAATAACAATGACTCTCCCTCCTGTTCTGCAAGTGCAATTTCCATTATGGGTATGCAAAAACAATTTTTATGCACCGCTATAAGCAACCGTATTAACTTATGGTTTTTTGCAGACAGATGAATGGGGATATTATTCCTTGAAACTCCACTACTGCACACATACCTATTCTTTAATATTAGGTTGAGTTGAATATATTGCATTAAGTTACTTCATGTATGTTTAGAGTACAACATGTTTTCAATGATTTTTAAAAATAAAAAGCAAAGATCAGTCTAAAATTAATGAAAATAATCCTGGATTTGTACAGGAAGCCATAGATATCATATAGCAGTCAAAAGGGATGATGTTGATGTTAAGGAATAGTCTTGGTAACTAGCGATCAAATATAGAAACTCCTCATTGCCTATTGCTGACTGGGACCTATTCTGAAAGGCACCTTTTTCTGAGATACACTTCTTCCTGCACAATGAGTGAAAACATAAGGCAATCTAAATAGAGAGAAAGCAGCTGGTGGCACTGAAAGCCTCTAAGAAAAATGCAGTAGAATTTTTATTTTTTAAGAAGCATTTCTACTTGCTTAGAAAGTGAAAAGAATAAAAAAGCTACTCAGCAGTGCCACCTATTTATTTTATTTTTGATTCCTGGTTATCTGATTCATGGGCCTATTTAGGTATGTTTTAGGCATTTAAGAGAACTCTCCAAACAATTTGGGGTTTTATTGTTATTTGGTTGGGTTTTGTTTTGATTTTTTTTTGTTTTTGTTGCTTCATTTTTTGGTTTGTTTTTTTGTCAGATATCATTTAACAAACAGATATTATATCAGTAACATACTACTTCGAGTTACACCAGTGATTCAGAATCACTGTGATGGTTCTTTGTGTTATACAGACACCAGTAGTATACACCTCTCTCTCTTCCCAGATTCTGGTGATATAAGAAATCTAAAGCTGGAAACAGCAAGAATTAATACATGAAGGAACAATAAAGGAATTACATTATTTATGTAGTTAAGTATTGCTAAAATGCATACAATGGAGCAATATTCTCTCTTAGTAATCTCACTGTAAACAGTTTCATAAATAAGTGAAATCCAGACAGTACATTTATCATTACAGGGTTTAGCATTCCTTAGTAAACTATACTATGTTGAAAGCTGATTTTTACTTCAATCATTATGCCAAAATTGCTCCAGTCACATTTTTTTTGTTTTGGAGAGAAGAATGGCAGAGGAGTACTCCATTAAGAGACATTCATTTCATAACAGAAATCCGTGGATATCCTATTTCCTACCACAAAATTTTGGAGAAATGAATGCTTATCCAGCAGTTCATATAGCTTCTTGATTTCAAAGCAGTAAAGGCTATTAAAGTAATCTAGCTAATAGCACAATAGACTTCCTGGTGCAAGCATAAATGCCCATTATATCTTCAATTCGTCTTTGCTTTCAGTAATCCTCTGGTAAATCACGCTCAAAAATAAATAAATAAATCTTCAAACTGCTGATATTTCCTGAATTGCTATTAGTTAGTAATCAGGAATGCAGAATGTATTTTATTCTCTGTTTTGAATTTTTTTTTTTTAAGTAAAGGACTGGGTTTTGCTTAGTTTTGCAACAGCTTTAAAACATCTTTGTTCAAGAAACAGTCCCTCTCCTTTTAATGTATGCATCATCCAATATGTTTTTTCCTTTGAAAATTCAGATGTTCATTAAAAAAAACTGTACCATATTAGCCAGTGATAAAGTTAAAGAAAAAAAAATATGTTTCTACTTAAAAATAATCTTCTGAAGTATTTGCTACATTTTTCCTCTTCCATAACAAACTTTGTCAGACACATTTAGGAACTGAACTCCCACATCTTCTCAGTGAGAAGCTATTCTGGCTGCACACATATTGTACATGCTATTGAAAATGTTTAATAGAAGACCATGCACTTTCATGTAATTCATAATTAGAAGATGACTACAACTGCATCATTTAAAATCAAGCCTTTGTATCAGCATCAGTTTTAGACAGAAGCTGAGAACCATTTGTGAGCTGTGGCAGACCCAGACTGTTCAAAGCAATTGCTGTTCAGCATGAAAGCTGCAATGGAGGTCACAGAACAGGTCAGGAGGAAAGATAGTGTATCGATTTCACACCAGGAATAGAGGCGAAGCGAAGGCCCACTGTTGCTGTATGTGATGTATTTCACTTCAGTTTAAGGCACATTTCATTCCAATTCAAGAGGGGGTAGGGAGCAAAGGGCGAGTGGATTTCACACTGAATCATGATGAATTCTGGACTCGTGTATTCCAGTAAATATCTCCTTCCTGACATTAAGTATTTCTATAGCAGACTGAATACAATGGAAATTAGACTGCAACCACATAGCAGAAGAGGAGGGTGGGAACCCAAGCCCCAAACCAAAACCTGTATAAGATTAGGTCTGTTGCCTCCCAGCTTAATATATACAAATGTTCTCTCAAACCCAGAAAACCATTTCTGTTAATGAAACTCTACTTTGTTACAATATTCAGGCTGCTGAAGATAACTGTACGCATTATTCTCTTTTTATTAAAACATCGTTAAGCCATGGAAATCTAAGCCTTCAGAAAAAAAAAAGAAAAACAAAAAACCCAAAAACCTAAGTCTTCAAAATCTAACAGAAAAAAAGCCTGTTCACACAAAGCTTCCAGGTACGTATGTACACAAAAACATGCTCGGTGAAAAGAAAATGCAACTTCTGACAGAATATTTGAAACACATCAGTATAGTAAACATAGAGAATAGTCATGCACAACTGTATTTTATTTCATTTGATTTTCAAACTGATATTCCAATAACCCTAAGTACTCCAGCAAAGGATATCAGCGGTATGATATTATCCCTAAATATTTTGTAGAACACTACTAATGATTTTTATCACCTAGCAGTAGTGGCCAGCTTCTGCTCCCTCCCCATCCCTCCTTTTTCTTTAAATGAAATAAGATTCATTCTGATGAGTAAAGCATTAAATATAACTAGAGGGATATTTCTCAGGTTACTTGAATATCAGGCTAGCCTTGTACAATTTTTTTTTTTCCAACATGGGAAAAACTAATTTCCAGTACTTTTGCCCAGTATGTTGTAAAAGTGTCAACTCCCAAAAAGTTGAGATCACATACAGCGTAGTGGTAAGACCTGCAAGGATCAAGTGCTCCTCCCCTCCCTGAATGTTACTTTGCACAACTTGCTCTCTGAAAAACTGCTGTTCTTTTGGAACGCTCCAACTCTGCTATTCTGACAGTGACAGTATTTTACAACTTTTCTACGTCTTTATACTGGTTCCATAACATTAGCAAAATAGCCAGACACTGGCATACTTCAGAACAAAAGAGGCCTGTATTTGAGACTGCACAGAGATTTCCTATTAAATTATTTATATTAGTTCACTTCCACGTCATTATTTCTTTTCAACTGTTCTAAGGCATCAATGTCAACTTCTTGAACCCTCTGATGAAAGCTTTGCTGTCAACAGGGTCTATTTCAGCATCCTTAATTCTGCATAAGGAATCAGTTACCCAGCAAGTTTCCAATCACAAAGGGCCAGATGCTCCTCTCTGCTACATGCTGGAGCCAGGCAGAAGGGCCCCTCACTAAGGCAGAGGAGGGCAAAAGGTGGCTATGCAGTGCGTCTGCGTACTACTGGCCCATCACAAAACAGTTACGACTGATGCGCAGGAAGAAAAAAAATTTCAAACACTGGCTATGGTTAACAAACTGAACTGATGGCGGAGATCAGCTCCATGCAAAAATGATCCACAAGGAAAGGTCATTAACTTGCACCACAAAATTCCATCATAGTTACCAATTCTCAATAATTCTTCAAATTCCATAATGTTGTGCTGTAAATGTATAAAAATGTTACATAGCCCCGAGTGAGGTTTCGAAGGATTAGCACCTGCTGGCTACAAACAAAGTCAAAACCCTCTAATGTTATTTGATCTACAGACTCCTGCTGACAGTGTGCATCATATGATCCTTATCTCCTCTGATATGTGGAGTATAGTTAAACTGCCTGTGATGGCTCCTCTCAGGAACATCCAAAAGCACAGTGGTGCTTGGGTTTGTTTCCTAAAGACCATGAACTATAGAGTAGCCGCAGACTCAGCTCCATGAGCAGAGGTCAAAAGGACAGACATTTCTCTAGCCTCACAGTGCTAGTATGCAGACCTACCTCTTCCAATTAAGCAAGAACACTTTGAGCATCAAGATATTTTTATCTCACATCTGTTACTGGATTTCCAGATAGTACTGGTAGCCAAAATAAAGTCATTTTCCATTTACAGTTGGACAAAGGATTGCTCTTTTTTAATGGGCAAGGACCTTAGCAATAGAATAAGTCATTAAGAAAACTGTAGGCCAGGCTATTTTAACATGCAAGTTTGAAAGTAGAGCCTGCATGCCACTTACTTGAAACAGACCATAAATCCTAAATAGTTAAACAGAACCAAAAATCAGTAATTCAGCGCAATCCATGTGATCTAATTTCAATTCCAAGTTTAACTGAAAGTTCAGTGACCTTAGCGGCATGGATACCCACTGTTACACACACTCCCAAAACACCAGCATGGCAGCTATGCTTATCTGGAACACACTAGCTGGCATGCTGGAAAAGTTCACAACTGCAGGACTTGCTTTCATTTGAGTTTGAGTTGAGTATAAGGCTTGCACACACCACAGAAAGGTACATGTCATCCATTGCCGTGGATATTCCTTGGGCAGGAAAGAACATGACAGGTGAGGTGGCCCCACAGTGGGGATTCCTCAGAAACAAAAGCAACAGCTGTACCAGCTCCCCTCGTGGCTGAGGAAACATGTGACGGGAGTGCCAACCATACCATAACCTGGAATGGAAGTAAGAAGTTGTTGCACTCCCCAGAATTTCTAGGTCCTCAATTTCTCAGTACCGGGACAAAGTTCTACCACTCTCTCAAACTCCTTCAACACTACATTAACTGACATGACCTGTGCTGTCAAAGGGAAAGGAAAAAAAAAAAAGAAAACTTGACTAAAGATTTAAAACTATACTCAGATTTCACATTTCTTTCTTTTCAAGAGTGTGAGGGATAGGAATAAGAAAGAAAACAGATAAGCAAAGGGGCTTAGGTTAAGTTCAATTAGCAGTAAAGTATGCTCTGGAAAGACTTGTGCATAAAATACAGGCCTCAGGGAGTAACAGTGGTAAATAGATAAATTAAACGTCAAGAGTCTTCCTAACCTCTCATATATATAATTTATTTTTTTTTTTATATTTACTGAGTGTAAAAGGATGAGCCTTAGACTCTTACAATGAAAATGATAAATGGTCATATTGTTTGGGTGTTAATTAATATTAGCCCCTCTCTGGATAATGAAAAAAAAAAAAATCAAGAAAAAAAAGAAACAAGTAAAACTCAAGCCTTTATGGACAAAACATTCATGCTTTTAAGCTAAGTGAGCTTGGCAGGTGGGTGTGTTCCAACTAAACTGCACCGCTGTTTACTTTCTATACAGAAACAACAACCTGAAAAAATGAAACTCAATCAAGTGCAAAGCATTAAATTGCATCTTCTGCTTGTAAGATGCTTTTACCAAAACATTCAGCCACTTCAGCAACAATCTCATCCAAACTACAATATCTGGAGTAAATGGCGTGAATAGAAACTTTCAGTTCTACACTAAGCATTTTCACAGACTGGCCTAAAACACAGTGAGCTTCTGCACACTCGACTTAATTCCTAGAGAAGTAAACTTGCTAGAAGTACACCTTTACAACACTGTGTCTTAATCCACACAGCTTGTGATTTGCTTGGGTTTTGTGTGCTGGGTGGTTTTCATTTGTTGCTTTTTAAGAACAAGGATACCTAACCCCAACAAATTTCACTTATACAAAAATAACAGTCACACAGTTCTTTTGAAAATGAAAGAATTGCCCCCTTGCCCTGACTAATACAAAAAGGGGAAATATACCCCTCTAAAAGTATAAACAACAGATCTATTTGGTATATGTCCACAGAAATTTCTTTCATATGAACCACTTGCCCAGCTGAGGAATATCTCCAAAGTTAACACTTTTAAACCTCACAAACATTGCTCTATCTAAAGGACAGCAAAACTCAATTTTGTTTCTTTTTTACATTTTTCAGCTTTATTTGGGTCTGTTTTTTCATCTATCTTTCTAACCATTTAAGTCATAACAAGCTTGTTGAAAAGTCTGCACTGCAGTAAACATACAAAAAAAATTAAAAAAAAAAAAAAACCACAAAAACCACTCACCAAAAAAACCCTTTGCATTCACATGTAAGCAACTCAAGTCCTGAAGAGACCACTGTGGCCTGACAGTTTGTACTTTCTGTGGAGGATTACTAAGGATTATATATAATTAGCCATAATTGCACATTATTTTCCTTAGTTTAAAAAAGGAAGACAGCCAATACAGATATTTTTTCTGGTTTCTAATGACATTTTGTCCCCTGAATATTAACAATAATTTCTAATTTTGCACTAAGAAAAGTGATTATGAAAAAAACTTCTGGGATTTCTGACTGCAAGTATCAAGTCTTAGTTCAAAAGTGGTATCAGAACAACTGATCACAAAGACAATGCTGCACTTGCTGTCTGTTTGCTTAATGATGACTTAAAAGGAACTTGTTAGAGCAAAACACTCCTGGATTAAATGTTTCACAAAAAGGACTGCAAGATAATAGATATTTTTAGAAATATCATTTATTGAAAACAGAGGATACTATTAGTCCTTCCAATTCTGAGGGAATAAAGACTTTAGTATTGTTTAATTCATGGATAAGAACGTTGAGAACAATAGGGTTGAAAAGATATTTAAGGTCTTATAGTTTTAGAAGAGGCATTTAAAAACAAAATGCCTTTTGGGTGCCTTGCACAAGAAAAAAAGGCAAAGAAAAATCTGAAACGCAAGCAACATACTTTTTGTGATATTAGGGAAAACAATTCCGGTTTAAAGAAAAAAAGTAGCACATCATTCACATTTTCTGTCTTAAGCAGCTTTAAGTACTGCCTATTACTTATCAAGAATTCAACAGCAAATAGAAACTTTCCAGGTTGAAGTGATGGGGCAGAGGAAGGTCATTCTTTAAAGCATTTGCTCCCTTGAGAGAAAAACCTAGAGGGATGCTGTTTGAGCAATTTATACCAGGCACAGCAAGTCATTAGATGCCTGTGGTGCAAGTCTGCCATGATCCTGATTCCACAGCCATATGTGGTTACCGTGGTGGGAACCAGTTCTAAAAACCTGTAAGTCAAAGGAGCGCAGAGGTGTGTATTTTCTCCTCAGTGGTTATGGGCCCTATAAAGCTCCCACGGAATAGCAAAATGGTAGAAAAGAGAATAAGGACTAGGCAGATGAACATCATGCATTACTGTTCTTTCAGATAAGTAAATTTTCAGTTTTGGAGGAGGAGACATGATCGTGGAGTAAAAAACTAAAAATCAGTTTTCAGGTAGGGAAGTGTTCTTTCTGTTTAGTGTTTTAAAGAGATTTTTTCTCCTGATTCAGTTTGACTTCAAAACAAAAACCCAACAATACATAATCTCACAGCATCTGCTCATTTTCCCTTTAAAAATTTTGCTAGAGCAAAGAGATTCTTATTTTAAACAGCCAAAACAATACAATTCTGGACTGTATTTTGTAAAGACTTAAAACCTCAGCATTTTATGAAAACCCAGCCATCCAGGAAGAATACATGAGCTTGCAAATAACTCTGTTTTCCAGGAGAAGGTTACAAAAGGATGCAACAGATGCCTGGCTTTCAGATATATAGTGAGCAATACACGATACAGATTTGCTTATACAGAACATGACCTTATTCCATTTATATGGGCACAATTTCAAGTCTAATATAGACATACATGTCTAAAGAGGAAACAGAAATAGCTCTATTAATTGCAGACTCCTGATATGCATGTCACATGTTTAGCATTATCTAATGCTTGTTATATAAATAATCTATATTTTCACTATAGATTAGAAATAACACAAAAACGAGAAATGCTTTAGCCAACAAGAACTGTACGCAGGCTATTTCACTCCTCCTTCTCTCAGTGCTTCAATGGTCTAAGGGGACACACATTCCACTACTTGCTGTCTCCAAGGATGGTCCTGTCTTGCAGGACGTCTCTGTCCAGCAGATGACTTCTCATTTTAGCATGGACTGCTTCACTGGCCTGTTCAGAGTCATTCCTATGCCTCTAAGCCACACACAAGGAGAGCTAATCCTCAAGGTTTTGGTCAATTTTATCCTCCACACACTTGCTGAATACAGTTTGGTGTGTATAGGTTTAGCATGTGCCTGAAAAAAAGAGAAAGCTCAGGACTTCAATTGTGTGCGTGTATTATTGGATTTTTTTAAATTTCACAGAATCATTAGGTTGGAAAAGACCTTAAAGATCATCAACTCCAACCATACTTCTCCACTCCTAAATCATATCTCCAAGCACCTCATACACCCGCCTTTTAAATACCTCCAGGGATGGTGACTCAACTACTTCTCTGGGCAGCCTCTGCCAGTGCCTAAGAACCCCTTCTGTGCAGAAACTTTTCCTAATGTCCAATCTAAACTTCCCCTGATGCAGCTTAAGGCCATTCTCTCTTGTCCTATCACCTGCTACTTGGGAGAAGAGACCAACCTCCATCTCTCTACAACCTTCTTTTAGCCAGTTGTAGAGAGCATAAGGGCTCCCATCAGCCTCCTTTTCTCCAGGCCAAACAAGCCCAGTTCCCTCAGCTGCTCCTCAAAAGGCTTGTTCTCCATCCCTTTCACCTTACAGAATCTTTACATTTGTATACAAGCACAATAACTGACTTACTATTTTACAGCCTCTTCGCATTTATCCAACATCTGAATTTGTCCCTTTAGCTTAGGGAGCCATATGAACATATTTAATATACTCAAAGGATATCCTGCATTGCTCATAAATTTTCATATCCCAATTCTCACATATTTTTAACACAGGAAAATACAACAAGCTAAAACTCTACGGAAAAAAAATCTCATAACAAGTCAAAATTAAGTAACGAGACTCCCTAATGCAAGCAACAGTAGAAAAATCAAGCAAGGCCATCACCATCACCTGTACACTATCCAATTAGCTTTGGCAATAGCCTGCAATAGGCAAGCGGTGTGCTACTGTATTTTAAAATGGCATATAAGGCATTCCCCAATCTCACAGCTTCTTGACTTTCTTGAGCATCATTTAGCCAAACAGTAAAGCATTACTGTACTCTATGTTTGCTTACCTCTATCCTACAATTACAAGTAGTAAAGAAAACATACCATCCCTAGAAATCATAGTCTTCATTTATATCAAACATCAGCTCTATCTACGTATAGCTATACATGTTGTCCACAGCAGGAAAGCATGAATGCTTTTGACCACATAAAGATTATGCAATTGCCTCTCTGACATAAAAGAGTTTTAAAATTAAACACATATGTGACCTGCTTAAACCCTAGAACACAGACAAAGGACAGCAAAGTACTCTCACAAAAAAATGAAACACTGACATTTATATATGAGCATTAACATACTTATTAAATTTTCTGACAGAAAGTTGCCTTTTAAAAAGCTACTGCATTTCTATAACTATATTTGTGATCTATACACATGGTCAAAGCTCCACTGAAACCAACAGCACAACATGTGCATTAAATGAGGACCCACAAAGTAATGATTCTGTTAAAAGATAAAATTCGCATCACAATCTTAGCAACACATTCCTCATTGAAAGCTGCTTATTTCAAAACACCTGGAAGCCTCCCAGCACATAATGAACTTATTGAAACACCCTCACAGATCAAAGTATGTTTCATTTTTCTCTTTTTCCTAAGCATGCCCAGGCCAGAAAATGATGTCTCTACCATGTTTGTTATGGGGTGGCTACATACATAGAAACAGTATATGCACACATACATGCACATACCTTCGAAATACAACCATAAGGCTTCCTTTCCAGTATTATTTGCAGCTGCTTGCATATGTGTAACTTCTTGTCCAGAGTGACAGCTGTATTTTCGCCTGTTTTGACATTGAGTCTGATCTGGGTGAATAGCTCATATCCATTAAAGTGCTATTACAACACTGAATGACTGCCAGAATACTTCCTGATCAATTTTAAAAGCCAGCTAGCTGTCATCATCTAATCGCAACAGCAGAAAACAAATCTTTGGGGAATAAAACAAGATTTTAAAACATTTTTTAAAAGCAGAGTATTAAGCCTAAAACCTCCAAACTATTTAAATAAAAATCACAAGCTGCAGTAATATCTAGGTAAAAATCTCTGCACTTTGAAAACCCATAAACTTGGTACTGACAAGCATTCTAATGTAGTCTCTAAATCTACCATTTCAACAAATCTCTGGAGTTTGAACTCTTGCCATTACATAACTTAATAAAGCAGCACTGAAAACAATCACCATAGAGTGTGATTGTGCTCACCATTAAATTTAGTTCTATAAAATTTAAGACTGAATTCAATCATCTTTCTGTCTTTGGTTGAATGGCTGAAATTCAACATGCAAGTTTAACTCCTTCCTTCTGAATAGCTCTACAGTATGCATATCTTTAAGCGCCAGTACAAACACCATTTAAGACATGGATTTATCAAGCATACTTAAAAGGCTATGTAACAGTTAAGACCAGTTGAAGAGAAGGCACAGTTGGCACAAGGCTGCCACAGCTTTAAGAGGGCTTACAGCAATGCTGTATTTGTAATACAGCAAACTACTAGTACCAAAAAATAGGTTGTAAGAAATAACATGTTCTATCTGAAAGATGTCTAGCAAGTCAACCATGCAATGCCCACATGCACACACTATGACTAGTCAAAGTATAGATGACTTTTTCATTTCTCCCCATTGCACTGTTTTCACACCAACACTGTGCAGCTCATGGCTTTACGCTGTGGTCAGTCTGTTTTGATCAGTGAAACAGGAAGCACCAAACTGAATTAAATACTGCTGCATCATAACATATTTGCATAACTAGCTAAAATTATTCCACAAGTGCCTATAAACTGCCTCCAAAAATGACACTGAGCACTTCTTATTGGAAATATACCATAAATTAAAAGTTCTTTGAAAAGCTTCTCCTGTATCGCTATCCTAGAGCAAAACCAATATCAAACAAGCAAAACTAAACCAGAACACAGCCAAGAAAAATAAAACAAAACCAAAAACATAACCCTCCTCCAAAAACCAAAATCACTAGATTGGAAAAGACCCACAGGATCATCGAGTCCAACCATTCCTATCAAACACTAAACCATGGCCCTCAGCACCTCATCTACCTGTCTTCTAAACACCTCCAGGAATGGTGAATCAACCACCTCCCTGGGCAGCCTGTTCCGGTGCCCAATGACCCTTCCTGTAAAAAATGTTTTTCTGATGTCAAGCCTGAACCTCCCCTGACAAAGCTTGAGGCCATTCCCTCTTGTCCTGTCACTTGGGAGAAGAGGCCAGCTCCCTCTTCTCTACAACTACCTGAAAGGAGGTTGTAGAGAGCAATAAAGTCTCCCCTCAGCCTCCTCTTCTCCAGGCTAAACAACCTCAATTCTCTCAGCTGCACCTCATAAGGCCTGTTCTCCAGCCCCTTCACCAGCTTAGTTGCTCTTCTCTGGACTCTCTCCAGAGCCTCAACATCCTTCTTGTGGTGAGGGGCCCAGAACTGAACACAGTCTTCAAGGAGCGGTCTCACCAGTGCCGAGTACAGAGGGAGGATAACCTCCCTGGACCTGCTGGTCACGCCATTTCTGATACAAGTCAAGATGCCATTGGCCTTCTTGGCCACCTGGGCACACTGCTGGCTCATATTCAGTCGCTGTCAACCAACACCCCCAGGTCCCTCTCCTCCAGGCAGCTTTCTAGACAGACTTCTCCTAGTCTGTAGCACTGCATAGGGTTGTTGTGCCCCAAGTGCAGGACCCAGCATTTGGCCTTGTTAAACCTCATGCCACTGGTCTCAGCCCAGCGGTCCAGCCTGTTCAGATCCCTTTGGAGCCTCCCTACCCTCCAGCAGACCAACACTTCCACCCAGCTTAGTGTCGTCTGCAAACTTGCTAAGGGAGCACTCAATGCCTTCATCCAGATCATTGATAAAGACATTGAACAGGGCTGGACCCAGCACTGAGCCCTGGGGAACCCCACCTGTAACTGGCCTCCAGCTGGATTAAAGTCCATTTATCACCACTCTCTGGGCCCGGTCATTCAACCAGTTTTCCACCCAGGAGAGCATTTGCCTGTCCAGTCCAGAGGCTGACAGTTTCCTAAGTTGAATGCTGTGACAACCCGTGTCAAAGGCTTTACTGATGTCCAAGAAGACTACATCCGCAGTCTTTCCCTCATCCAGTAGGCAGGTCACTTTCTCACAGAAGGCGATCAGGTTAGTTTGGCAAGACCTGCCTTTTGTGAACCCATGTTGACTGGGCCTGATCACCCGGTTCTCTTGCATGTGCTTCATGATAGCACTCAAGATCACCTGCTCCATGACTTTTCCTGACACTGAGTTCAGTCTGACAGGACTGTAGTTCCCCGGATCCTCCTTGAAATTCTTCTTGTAGATGGGCACAACATTAGCCAGTCTCCAGTCAAGTGGAAATTCCCCAGTCTTCCAGGACTGCTGGAAGATGATGGAAAGGGGTTTGGCAAGCACATCCTCCAGCTCCCTCAATATTCTTGGATGGATCCCATCCAGCCCCATAGACTTGTGAGTGTCTAGCTGGGCAAGCAAGTCTCTAACCACCTCCTCTTGGATCATGGGAGCTTTGCTCTGCTCCTCTAACTCCTGGGTGTGTACACAGAGGGAACAACTTTCCTTACTGTTAAAGACTGAGGTAAAAAAGGCAATAAGTACCTCAGCCTTGTCCTCATCCCCTGTCACAGTTGTTCTATTTGCATCCAATAGGGACTGTACATTCTCCCTGGTCCTCCTTTTATTGTTAATGTATTTATAGAAAGATTTTTTGTTATTTTTCACAGACTTGGCCAATCTGAGCTCTAGTTGGGCTTTAGCCCTCCTGATTTATCCTCTGCACAATCTCCCCTCCTCCATGTAGTCCACCCAAGATGCCTGTCACTTCTTCCAAAGCTCATAGACATTCCTCCTCTTTTTGATGTCCCTCAAGATCTCCCTGCTCAACCAAGGTGGTTTTTTTTCCCCTCACTGGCTCCTTTTCTGGAACATAGAGATGGTTTGCTCCTGAGCTGCTAGAATTTCCTTCTTGAAGAGCACCCAGCCCTCGTGGGCTCCCTTGCCCTTAAGGACTGCCTGCCATGGGACTTTGCCAACCAGCCTTCTGAACAGTCCAAAGTCTGCCCTCTGGAAGTTTAATATAACTGTTCTACCAATCACCCTCCTCACCTCACCAAGAACTGAAAATTCTACCATCTCATGATCAGTTTGTCCCAGGCATCCTCCAAGCCATCACATCCCCCACAAGGCCTTCTCCGTTCACAAACAGGAGCTCCAGCAGGGTGCCTTCCCTTGTCAGCCCACTCACCAGCTGTGTGAGGAAGTTGTCCTCCACACACTCTAGGAATCTCCTAGACTGCTTCCTTTCTGCTGTATTGTACTTCCAGCAGACATCCAGAAAACTGAAGTCTCCCTCGAGGACAAGAGGTAGTGATCTTGAGACTACTCCCAGTTGTTTACAGAAGAGCTCATCAGCTGCTTCTTCTTTGCTGGGTAGTCTATAACAGACTCCCATCACAATATCTGCCTTCTTGTGGGCTCCTCTGATTTTAACCCACAGGCACTCGATCCCGTCACCACAATAATTGAGCTCAAGGGTATCAAAGCACTCTCTAACATAGAGGGCTACCCCCCCACCTCTCCTACCCTTCCTGTCCCACCTGAAGAGGTTATACCCCACCATAGCTGCACTCCAGTTATACGAGTCGTCCCACCATGTTTCCGTGATGGCAACTACATCATAATCTCCTTGCCCTATAATAATTTCCAATTCCTCCTGGTTATTGCCCATGCTGCGTGCATTGGTGTAAATGCACTTCAGCTGGTCTCATAAACCCTCAGCCCTCATAAAGGGAATAGTGTTCATTCCCAATTGACTGGTCCTTGGAATATCTAACCCCTCAGTGCCAGTTTCATCCATTCCATCACCAGATGTACTCTCCCCCACTCACTCTGTGGTGACATACTGGCGGTCCTTGCCAGCACACCATCTCTCAGGCACTGGAGTTCCAATTCCAGGCTCACTCCTGACTAGCCTGGCTTTGTACCCCTCCCCCTTCACATCTAGTTTAAAGCTGTTTATGAGCCCTGCTAGATTTTTAGTGAGGACTTTAGTACCCCTAGGAGACCAGCATGCCCCATCCCTAGTAAGGAAGCCTGGAGGTGTGTGGACCAGTCCACGATCAAAGAACCCAAAGTTTTGTTCCTCACCCCAGGTTTGGAGCCAGATATTAATCAACTGATTCTTTGTGATCTCTTGCTCTTCATTCCTTAGTGTTGGAACGAAGCTAGATATTACTTGCGCCTCAGAGCCCTCCACCGTTTTTCCCAGGAAAAACTCTGACAAACGAAAAAAAAAACAAAAACCAACACAACACACAAAAATAACCAACCAAACTCCAAAAAAAAAACCAGCACCACAAAACCCAACCAAGCTGGACTGAGCATAGTCTTACACCAGGTAAGACTGTCGACATGCAGCCTTGCATCAAAGTAACTAACAACAAAGTCCACTCTTTCAGTTCTAGTTCCCATATAAATGAATTCTATGTTTACGAAGTTATGTAACTTAATTAGAAAGAAAGTTACATTCCTGCCTGCCAAAAACAATGCCATTTGACAGTTTACAATAGGATAATTTTTAAGAAATCCTGGAAGTGTTATCAAAGCCAGAATGTTCATGACATTAAACCTCTCTGTACGCAAAATAAGAGATTAGAGGATTAGAGAAGGGTCTGCAAACACAGGTACAATACATTTTATAGCAGACTGATAATTCAGATCCAAAAAATAAAGGCTGAAAAATTTTCAGTGGAATACATGTCATAATGGATTTAGAGCATGCCAAAAAATGCAAACTGCAAATGATGGAATATTAATAGCAACTGCTGGATATAAGGGACAACAGATGCATTTTTCAGAGAAGCCAGAATGACAACATACAATTTCATAAAAAGAATTCTCCCCACCTCAGGCTTTGGTTTAACACAAACCAAGTGGCCAGAAGAAAAGAATTCCAAACTCATTGATGTAAAAATATGAATACTATAAATTTTTCAGATGTACACTTTTTAAAACAGAACCACACCAAACAGCTTTGGTTTGCATATTGTAAACATTTAGTTGTAAAAGTAATTTACATCTATGGCGAGGCATTCTAATATGAAGTACTAGCTAGCATGATATCAGCTCCATTAGAATACACAACTACATTTCCCTGTTGTGGTGTACGCCACAGTAGGCAGGATTCTTATTTCCAAGTAGGTCCTCTGACTTTTATGAAAATAATAATAACCTAAAGCTGGAAACTAATGTTTTTCTGCGACAAGTGTCTAGGAACATTTGTGTTAATGTTAATGCAATAAATTGCATAGTAAGATGTTACATATTTTTCGTAGTTCTAGAAGCAGCTTATATATTTTACACCATTTATAGGTCTGTTTTTATTAATAAAACATACATTGTTAAAGTTTAGCTTAGGAGGATAACATGTTTATTAACTTGATAATTCTAGATAACAGCACCAGTGATAAGTAGTGGCTGCATTAATAACAACAGTGGGAAAGAACTAGTGGCAACCTGCAATGTTTGTAAAAGGATTCTCGGCAGCTAAGATGTACAGATCATGGCAAAATACTGTGCATGGAAATATACACTGCCTTGTAACTTGAGATCAATAATCCTGCCTATTGGAAAAAAAACCCCACGCTACAACATTTCCATAATTTAAGGATCCTCCAGATCTTATTCTGTTAACTGCAAAAATTTCTTCTGCTACCTTCTTGCAGTACCAAAATTATCACAGGTTTTCTGTCAATGTGATCATACACTAGAAAAAGAAAAATCATAAAAACTAAGAAGTTGAAGAAAACTGATCCCCTTGCCTCACAGCAAGCCAAACTACTACCAGCCAGGATGGTCCAACTACATAATAGAAACAAGATCGGGAACTCAGCATGAACTAGTTAGGAGTTACCTATTTACTACTTAGGAAGGAAGGGCATGGACCACATCACAACCAACATCCCACTCCCAAACTGGCAGGTTCTCCAAAATGGACTGGCATGTTGCCACCATGTTTAATCTCAGCAGGAATACACAACAGGAGGAAAAACATTACAAAAGACCAGAACAGGAAGGAGAGACAACAGGAGTCTCAGGAGTCTACAAGCCTTACAAGCCTGCTTTTCTTTGATATCTGCAGCTTTCAAAAAAAAACAACAAACAAACAAAAAAACACTGAAACAAACAAACAAAAAAAACTAAAAAGAACCCCACACAACAACTAACTTCCGCTCCACACACACATCATCCAGCAGATAGGACATTTGACTCATGATGCTAAAACCTATCATGATACTACCTGACAGAAATATAAGTTACTATTAAACTAATTTTAGAGGTATTATAAAGAGCATAGGAGTCACATATTTACTACCATCTGCCAGAAGTGATTACAGTATTAAAGGTAAGAAACAGCTATTGGAAAATCCATTCAAAGGACTACTTTAGCAATTCCATTGTTAGGAAAGCTTCATGATGTAATGCCCATCTTTCTCTCACAGGTATTGCTTATGCACATGTAACATTATAAAATATAGCAAATATATTATTAATTATGACAGTAGAGAGGACTTTGCTTTATTTACTTAGTGTTACAGAAAAACCTGCTTGTTACATCAAAATCTCAAGCCAAAAGAAAGAACCAGAGAAATATATGTAACTCTGCAACAGTTTAGCTAGTGGTCATTGCAAATATCATGCCAAGCCTCACATTAACTTTATTTTTTCCTTTAAAAAATTAGCTTGTCACACACTTCATGAGGGACATAACAGCCTTGGACTGCAGGTAAATCCACCAACATTAAAATCTCTCCCAGAAGTGCAGCTGCTTTCTACAGCACAGAGATATTTCTTAGCCTTTAAGCAATATAAAAATGAACTACCAACTAAATTAGTAATTGTCATATGGTAATTTACTGGACTAGGGGGGGAAAAGAAGAGTCAGTGCCTCCCACCCCAGCAAGGATCTTTCACCCTTTGACTGGTGACCTATGCATGACCCATACAGGATCTGTGCCTAGGGGTTTTCATCATGGAGGTGTGCAGCACAATAGCACAGCCAGCGCCCATTTCTTTCCCCAAGGTTCCTCTCACTCCTAAGAATACAAGATCTATTCCTTACTCTTTTCTCCTGACCATCTCCACCCATAGGGCATTTCTTCATCTAAAGGCAAGACTGGGAAGACAGAGCTGATGGAGCCAGGCATAACACAGCCCCAGACTGCTCTCACAAGTATTACAGGAATCACAGTAGCACCACATAGTTTTAGTACTGTTTGGTATCGTGCATTTCAGAATTAAGCTTTTACAGCAGTAGTAGTGACTGTCATAACTTAGCCCTGCCATTACACTGGAAAAATTTCCTCTTGTCAGTGTTTCACTAACAAGAACAATGTAAAAGCCCAACATAAAACTGCACTTCTCATTTCTAAGTGTCATTCACAAGCTACTTCTATTTTTTTGGGACATTTTCTACAGTGCGTATGAGGAACAGAGATAAGTTGGATAGCAAGCACAGAATTATCAAGACTGAGTTCAAGTGTAGTTCTGTCTTTCCACAGAGATCTTGAAGTATTGATAAAGACCAGATCACAGCAGGCCTGGTGGCCATGCTGGAGGCTGGCAGCCCGGCAGCTGAGAGCTCTGTGGCACTGGCCCTCCTGCAGACTTCTGGTCAAACCTGACACAGAACAGACAGAAACATACGCAGAAGGCGGCAAATAAGAGTGGGGGTTAGGATGCACTTACGTTCATATATATGAACCACTATTTGTAGCTATAAAGCTGATATCTTTTGATTGATCTGGTTTTGTTGGAACTCAAAACTAAGGCTCAGATTCGTACCCAAAATTTTCTGTACTGGACAGCTATTAGGCATTCCTATGTGAGCTACCAATCACTCAATATGCTACCATGTGACTTACCTCATGAATATTGCCAGATACGGTTACACGAATGTAACATTTCAACAGTACTGTAATTATGGGAGCTCCCTACATGTGGATTTGACACCAAGATAATTCAGTTGTTGGAAATACAAAGTTATGACAAAGAGGGATTATGGCTCAGTTAGCAACTTTCAGCACTGGTGCTTCACCTATTCCAGATATGATTTTTCCATTAAGTTATATATTACCAATACACTTTACATGTTATTTGAGTTTCAAGGACAAACAGACTATAAAAATCACAATTGTTGATTTTTTTTTTTTGTCCCCTGAAATATCCTATTGCACAGAATAAATTACTAGTCACAGCATGCTATTTATTTACACATTAATTAAAGTTGCATGTTACCATGGAACAAAATAGGAAGGCTATCATACTGAAGGGAAGTTTTGAAAGGCTTTCAGTTACCAAGAAAAAGACAGTCTGTAAATGAAAGTCAGCACTTCTAAATCCATATAGGTGGAGTTAACAATCTCCCTCTCTATCCCCAGCCTAACTAGAATTTGTGTGACTGATCCGTCTCCATTACTGTACCCATCCCTCATGCTGGCCATCTAGGCTTTACATTGAACATTTAATTTCGTCTCTGCTCTAAGCGTTTAAGGTATTTGCATGGGTACTTCAAAAAGCCTATAAAGCAACATACACGTTAGTAATTCAGGCCTCACAATCCCACTAACAATCACCATTGAAAAATAAGCAACATTCAATACCAGTTAACGCCTACTGCAGCACCAAAAAAGTCTAAGTGTCTCTGTGGATTTCACCTAAGGGAAGCAAGGAAAGAAGGACAGACAAAAAAAAAAAATGCACAAAAAAAACCCCATGCATGAAAGCTGTCCTTTATGCAGCTCACATAATGCTTTTGATACCTTCAAGCACGTAACATGCAAAATGGTTTAACGTTACTACTAAAAAACGAGTAGCAAATTACCACTGCATCTATTTCAGAACTCCTGTTATCGAGTCATGTGGGGGTGAGCTTGTTGTTTCAACATGCCAAGGTTGCCAGCAGAGAGGATTACTTAGAGTGTATCAAGAGAGCATAGAGTGGGTGTTGACTCTTAAAAACAAGAACTGTAACACTTCAAAAGCATATACTGGAGTAATGGAACGCAAAATGTCCCTGCCCTTACAGCCCTCCGAGTCTGAACATAGCAACTTAGCAAAGCAAGCACTGTTGACAATAGGCACCACACTCAAAACTCTCTGTTCTAAGTAATCAAAACTGGATGTATAAATCCTTCACAATGTGCCCAAAATAATCAATTTGACAGTGTCCCTTTAGCTACCATGCCTATAATTTCTGAGTTAGAAACGGTTAACTACAAGGCAGAGTGATTTTATTCAAAAGAAAATCCTAACAAACAGAAAACCCTCATACCAAGTTTTCCCAAGCATCAAAGGCGCATCATTGCTGTAAATAAAGAAAATTTTATATTTACAGCACTCAAGTTTTGCAGTTATGTAATTTGAAGAGCATCTCTCTCTTGGGTACAAAGAGGGTGAGAATTTCTTAATTATCACCAAACTATTACCTGTTTTAGTAACTAACATTCACTGTTAGTACAGAGAAAAGCACAGTGAAGCTTAGTAACCCACAGTTCCCATCTATGTGATATGCAGATGAAGAATATTTGTACTAGTAAATAAGCAGAATTCTTTTTATTATGAAAGGATTAATATATGTTAACTCCATGCACTTACAGCTTCAGACTGGATTGTCTTCCGTATCTTGTTTGTATCCTCTTAAATAACTCAGCCACACCAAAGCCTGTATCACTTGCTTCTTAACGATCTTCTACAAAACTGAACCAAAAATGGAGCTAAAGCAACACTTACACAAGAATTGCAGCTTATTACATTTGTTGCACTACAAATAAATATTGATTTCAATCTCGGAATGCTATGAATGTGCTTGCATCAATTACACACTACATCACAGTCATGATGCAAGTTACCTAATTCCAGTGATGCACACAGCAAATCAATCAATTCACATCCATGCACCTTGGTGAGCCAAAGCCACCTCTACTTACCTTTATCTGAACTTTTAAATACTGCATTCATTTTGGAGTGGCATTATAAAGGAAATGGTTTACAATGAAAAAAAAAAAAAAAGTCAGCTAATCTGCCAAAACCCCTGTAGTAATTATAATTACCTCTATTCATGTCATGTGTGTTTTAATACATACACAGATGAATAAAAGAGCCCTTAATGACAACAACATTATGAGGGGAGGTTTCCTTTTTCATTATCTATTTATTCAACACAAAATTATTAGGCTATTGTGATAAAGCAGCTAGAGTACAATGACTTTCCTTTAATCACTAATTAAAATGCTGATTGCCTGTTGAGTGAGACGTGCAGTTATGGTCAAACACCAAGTCCTATTGTGTGATAACTGCTTGGGCTGGCCTTACAACTGGGTGGGGTTGAATCACTGCTAAGTAAACAAACCCTCTATGGCTGGAAAACACAATCGCTTCAGCTCAATAAAATCCTTAAGTAACTTTTAATTTTACAACCTTAGACAAGCTAATATTGCAGAGCACAAAAGTTCAGAGATAAAGAGACCTACCAGGTGCTGGAATAAACAAGCAATTACACAGATTATAGAAGAGCAGTACTGGGTCTGTATGAATTAATTTATTCTGTGTACAAGCTGAGGTAGAAATTAATTTCATGGGGCCAAATTCAGAGGACCACTGGGACATTATTGGCTTCATCTATTCAACTTCTTAAGTATACTCAAATTACACCTCTGCAATCCCACAGATACCAAGCCGGTGCCACCACCGGGGTTTCACAGGCATAGTCAGGAGAACCCACACGCTTACATTTCCCTTACATCCTTGCATTACTTAATTTAAGTAAAATAAGGTTTATTTGTCTGCAGTCCTGGTATTTTGTGTAATCATTTAAACTGAGACTACAAAAAAAAAAATCTGAAAAATGCCAGTGTTCACATTGGACATCATTTATGCTCCAGGTTTCAATACTAAACAAGAAAAAAAAAAAAAAACCTTCTCACACACACAGAGCACAAAATATGAGAAAATCAGCAACATGGTACTCGTCCTTTACAAAAAGGAAAGAATTTTTTTTAAAGGAGGGTAAATTAAATTATTTCTAATTAAAAACAAAATAATCTAACAACTGATTCTAGTAGTACAATTTTAGATAGACAAACTACTATTGTACTTCTCCAAGTAGCACTGCAGCATTTGGCACTTTCCAAAATAGGGGGAGGAAAATGTTTCTCCTAAGCACAGCTTGCTGCTATTCTAAGAAATCAATTTAACCCATAAAGTTAACATGGCATAAAGGAAACAAACAAGTATTTTTCATCAGTAAATTCATTCCTTTAAAAGGCCAAGTCTTGTTGGTTACTAATTTAAGACAGCTCCATGACATAAATAAGTAAGAACAAATTTGCTTTCTTCCAGTTCAACAGGCTTATTCTCTTAATAGAGCAAACAATCATGTGTTGTTTAATGGACTAACCTTTATCGCATTCTAGATAATCACATAAAGTTTGCTGTGTTTTGCTTGTTTTATTTTTAATACACAGTGTAAGACATTATCTAGGCATATTATTGTTATTGTAATATGACTACACTCACCTATCACCCATAACTTGTAGATACAATTACAAAAACTTCAAATTAATGTTTTTTTAAATTATTTTCACATGTGCACAATGCCACATGAGGACAGAATAAATGATTTTTAGTCTATAGCTACAAATATTCTACATCTTTTTCCTAGTCTTTATTTCAGCCAATTTTTATATATATATATACACACACATATACACATTTGGTCAAATCAACTGCCTCCACAAGGATTTCGGTATTTAATCAAAGAAACCCTCTTGACTACTCCACAACAACTCTTCACTTGCTGCCTCAATTTTCCACCTCACCTGTAAGAACAGCCATCTCACCTCTCTACAAGTTATCATCTTCTGCAAGGTAGAACAGCATCTTTCACCATTATAATATTTCAACTGCTTTATTAGAATTGGTCTGTAGGGGACAGGAACTGAAAATAATTCCTTTATCTTTCTGTTTGAACTGTAAAAACGTGTTTGGGGTTTGTTTTGTTGGGGTTCTTTTCCTTCCCTTTTGCTTCCATGAACGGAAACCAAAATTGGTTGTTCGGTTTATATGCAGCTGCTACTTATATAATAATTCATCTCACAGAAAGTCCATGTTCTGTTTAGTGTTTGGGAGTCTCATGCAAGGGGCACAGGTGCAGGGAGCTCTCCTTCCCTACTGTACAGAAAGGCCAGTGAACATTCTACATCTTGCAGATTGTCAGCACTAGACATACCAGACATACAGAAATAAATGTGTCAGACTGTCTCCCACACCCTACGACTTTAATTATCAATTGCAGCTATCACTGATGGCACTACGCTTAATTTCATTCTTTCCTCTTCAAATAAATACAACTACAGCTCTTCTTATACACTGTTGCAAGGCCAGCATCAGGAAACTACAACTGATGTAACAGCCAGTGTCTAGTCCACAGTGAGTAAAATCCATCAGTTACCCAAGCCAATGGCTTTGCTCTCTCTGCCTCTCCTAAGCCACACCTCCCAAATCAGTGGGTATTCCATGTAAGGAAAGATATAAGAGGACAGTATCAAAACAAGCTGTAGGGAAAATCATCAAAATATTATCATTCATACCAGAAGTTCAAATAAAGTTTTTGTTTCTAGATTCCCATAGGCCACTGGTGATCAAGTCACTAAGATACTTTACAAAAGGCACAACTTAAGTAAAGGAATCATGATAATTTTGAAAGACAAGGCAAATTCTGATGACAGCTATTGGTAGAAGTACTTCAGAATGATGGACAAAGTAGCTCAAGCACTAATCTTCCATGGAGACATACATCATTCTCTGAAT
The DNA here is from genome assembly GCF_032191515.1 of Phaenicophaeus curvirostris. Lineage (NCBI taxonomy): Eukaryota > Metazoa > Chordata > Aves > Cuculiformes > Cuculidae > Phaenicophaeus > Phaenicophaeus curvirostris. Next base: position 40,996,821 of record NC_091396.1, on the reverse strand, counting down.
CCCTGCCTATGTTTCTCAAACTTTGCAAAAGCAGAGCGAGTTGCTGAGGGTATCCAAATGCAGGATTACAACTTAGAGGCATGGGACTAAGGTTTTTTAACTTCATAAGCATTCAACAGAATTAGAAATCTTGGTTTTATTCTACAAAACTCCCTTAAACTTACAGCTCAAATACTTTTAACCCTTCCGCTTAACATATTCAAATAACTTCCAGAAGTACTAGTTTCATAACCATTGAACAAATACAGACTGAATGTAGTGACCATCTTTCCAGGCAGCACTGCCCCAGCTTTACCTTGATCGCTACTACCCATCTGTCATCAATAAGCTGTCTCTTGCCAGGTGGCTTGGTAAATACAAAAACTTGACAAAATCCCACACCTTTCTTATATAAAGAAGAAATGGACTTTGCTTTATAGACAACAACAACTGCCTGAACTGTCCTCTCAGTGGTTCAAAACTGAACTTGCAAAGAAATTTTCCCACATTTTTATAAACTTGCTACATTTGCAGTCTAAACCTTTCATCTAGCTTTGGCATATGCAGGCATCCAATTTTTAGCCACAAAAAAAATCTGGTATACTATTCAATACTACACCCATATGTCTTGAAAGAAGCAATTAGAGACAGCAAGAGAAAACTACTCTGAGGTATGCTTCCAGTCTATTCCAGACACTCTACAGTGATGCAAAGCTGAAGACTGATTACGAGCACTCTTACAGAGGTCAACTTAACAAAGATTACCAAAGGTCTAGGGAAATACATATATATATTCTCCATAAATAATACAGGAACATCACGTTACAGATGAGAAGAACAACTTAAGAAGGTCTAATTATAACTGGAAAACTTGTATTCACTTAACTGGAAACATGAAGGAACAGTGAGAAACACCAGGATAAGGTTAAAGAATGAACACATGCATCATTGTGAAAATCCTCCTAAAAGTTAAATGTATTTGGTCATAGACAGGTCTCACTAGGTAGATTGCAGAAGCTCACTAGATTTTGACTTTCATCACAGAACAAAACAGAAGATTAGAAAATAAAATTTGTTGTATATAAGCAGAAGGCCTGGACAATCTAAGTGATCTTTTCCACATTTGAATTCAATGATTCAGTAGTCCTGAGCTTTATTTAATCTTTCCAAAACCTCACATAGCAGTAAACCAGAGAACCAATATATATCCAGCAGCAAATATTTGTAATTCAGTTCCAAAGATCTTTATAAATATTCACTTTCTCCCAATTCAAAACAGTTTTGCTTGTATCTACTCTAAATAATCTGAGCACAACCTTTCATAAAACAAATATATTATATCCAAACAGAAAACATATAATAAGATAAATATGTTCTAGACAAACAGAAAGGAGAGGCAGATGCTCAGATGCAAGATCAGCATTGAGGACTTCATCTATCACCATCACAGAGAACACGGGAAACAGATAGAAAGATCCTCTAGCATCATCTCCCAAGTCATGTTGTGCCATAACTTGAAGAGAAATCTTACAGATCTTTGCTTTACGCAAAATAAACTTAAAGCTCAAACCCATGCCAAAACACACCCTTCTAATGCACATTTATTTTACACTTATGTTCTCTTTATATATATATAGTGGCATCAGAGTAGCACATGAGTACTGGATTAGCATTATAATGCTAATATGAAGATTGCCTATTTGTGATGTATTATGAACAGAGTTAGTGTTTATGAGTAGGTTACAGGCCAGTATATAATTTAATGCTAACTTTATTAGCCATTGAACAAAGCGCAGCTATGCAGACCAGTATATTTTCTTTTTATTAAAGGAATCTTTTTGATCAATAAAATAAGTGCCACCTCAAAGTGGCTCATTACATGAACTGGGAAGCATGTCTAAGTCAATTGAAGAAACTGTTGCCATTACTTGCACCCAAAAGAAATTTCATTTACCCTTCTACACTGTCCAAACATGCTCATATGTGACAGAGAATAAGGGACACTAGTTTTCCTCCATTTCCTTGTCCTAGCACATGGCAACACATGGAACGCTGTCATATTTAAAGACAATTACATCCCACTCATTAAGATTTCCTTGATCAAAAACCCTCAAATTCTTTCATTTTATCCTTTTAGTTCTCTTCTAGTCTTTCCTTTTCTAGTTCTCACATACTTACTCAAGACTCCTGTTCCACATCTCAGAATGATGACTCAATCTTTGGTTTTGTATTAACATGCCACACTAACCTTGTATTCAGCTTGTTAGCAACTGCCATGATCCCAGGGTGCTTTTTTCTCCTAGATCATCGCCTCAACTAGTATTTATAATCTTTGCATCACAAAGTTTAGCACTTTGCTTTAGTGAGCAGTATATACATTTTATTTCCTCAATTTATCAATATAATTTTGAATCCTATGGCTGTGATTTAAAGCACTTCCAGGCTTTCCTTGCTGCAAGTAGTTCTAGGTAACAACTGCAAACTAAATAAGTACTTCCTATTCTTTTATCCAAGGCATCAGCAAAGACAAATGTTATCAGACTAAAGTCAGGTCCTGAAGGTATCCCACCAACACCCACTTTAGAATTCGAGACTTTCCATCTGATTATGATTTTTCTCCTCAAACACGATCCCCATCACCTTCCTGGTAATTTCATCTTAACAACATTTGTCACAGAACATCTGAAGAAATACCATCAAAGCAATTATAATTACGAAACAAGGCGTGCATCGTGATCTAACACACATTTAGTAAGTACTAAAACGCATGTTAAATCATGATGCACGCCTTGTTTCTCTACTACCTATAATAGATGTTTACCCTCTTACTGAAAAAGTCAGGTAGGTTTGACACTCTGTTCTTGTAGAAGACGTTGACTGTTACATGTCTGTTATCTTTCAGGTGCTTATGAGCAATGTGCATTTTTCTAGTAACTGAAGTTTGTTGCCCAAGCCAATAAGGTTTAAAGAGAAACATGGCTGAGTGAAAAAACAGTATTCACAGGGACTTCTCCCAGGAAAACAACTAAATGCCTAAATGATAATTTCTTATATAGAAGAGCACAGCCAGAGGAGCCCTCTGTCTCCACTAGGAGCCTCAAATCATCTGTAGTCTCTATTTGAGGCCTAGAGTCCTATTTTAGGCATCTAACTTGTACTGAAGAAAGCAGCGTGAGCACAGCTCTGTACCTGCTAGTGTGCTAGGAATCTTACTAGTTCTCCAGGTTTTCACAGATGATGCTGTCAGCTATGTGAGCGGCCTGGTAAATTCTCAGTTACTCCTGGATTAATGTCATTAGTTAAAACATACCCCACAACCCTAGTTACCTAGGCATTCTTTATTTTTATATAACATCCAAGTTTCTCACACTTTGCAATGCACGTTGGTAGTAAAACAAGATGCCCATTAATAATTCTAGTGAAAATTAAGCAGCAAGAAGTTAAGAAATTATTCTGAGAACGCCAAGGCACTTACAGGGCTCCTACCAACTCACCAAGACACAGGCAAGCTCTTTTCTCATCCTTTCTTTCTAAGTGCTTTGTCTCTTATTAGTTGAATTCCAGTTTGTGCCCATGTCTTTAAAATTTTATCTCCACTTGCCCATATCATTCTTTTATATTGACCCATAATAATTTCACCCAGTTTCAGCTTTTGACAACATCCCCCAAGTTTTAGGCCACTGAGGAGCTTGTTTAGTAAAACCAGACTTGTGTTAAACTTCTCTTTTTATTAGTAGTTACTATTTCAGCCCTTGTAAATGTTTTTATCAAGAACTGTCATCTGCCTTTGTATCACTTCATCATGCACCTACTTCCTACAGAAAACTACCTATCAATTCTCATGAAGTGCACTTCATTGAAGCCTACTATCTTTAATCATGGCATACATTAAATCATGTCAACGCAGCACAAATTCCTATCTGACATCCAGAAAGGCAACAAGAAAATTCATAAAAAACCTGGAAACTAGCCCAACAGTAGCCAGGGAAATGCTAGAGATAGGCTGCTTGGCCTTATTATCCTGAGGAGTGACTTGAAAGACTACACACTGCATACAGCCCCAACACTTTGGTCTTGAATTGCAGTAGTGGATTTTTGGAGCTTTATGCAAATGAAGTTAATTTGACCCTAACAGAGGTCCCATTTCCTTGACACTAAGCATAAGTAATTACCATTAGTGTCAGTAGAAGTTACATGCACATGTTGAGAGGGGATTAAGCAGTTCATAAATGTTTACTTGAAAAAGAAAAAGATGGAAAAGGGATAAATATGCAGTATTTCTTGGGAAGGTAATATATTTGGGGAAGTGCTGAGAATATATTATCCTTATCCATACTTCACATGCAGCCATTTATTTTTCACATATTTCTGTTCCCAAACTGTAGAAACTGAAAAATTTCCACTTTAGTGGCTTACCAGCTTCGTTTCTATGACATTCACACAGTTTTGTGTTTGTTTTCTACCAGTGCCCTGGCAAACTGAATTCCTGACAGAATTGTGTAAGAAAACAGGAACTGCTTTGCCTGCTGCAGGGTTTGTAGCCACTAGCATTTGGGATACATAATTTTAGGAGTTGTATCAATTCAATCAGGGAATAAAAAGCGACTGGAAGAGCTTAAACCACATCCCAACTATACTCACAAATAGCACCTCTTGAATCAGTAAGAAATAAATTTACTTAAATTCTGATTGAAACTTTAGAATACCTAGTAGGTTTTGGAAGACACAGTTAACTCAAGATGAGAAAGTCTGTTACAAATTACTACTTGTTATATATTGCCCACTAGTTTCAAATATATTAGCTGGTTCATATAAACACATTATGTCATATGTCAGCTGCACACTAGATTAGATGGAGCACACAGTGCAAATTTTGATATGCCTAAATTAAAAGCTTGGCAAAGGTTTCCATTTACTCGTACTCTAAATGTTAACAAATTACAAAACCATTAACGGATTAGTATTGATCATGAAACAGGCAGAGAGAACACAGCAAAGCATAGTAAGATACATGGCAAATAATAACTGAAACTAAATGTCTCCTACTGCTGTGGTTACACCAGTAGTACACAATACAACAGATTTTCCTATCATCTTTATCAGTGGAAGCTGGCTAGATCTGTTTATTGGTGGATGGAAGGCAGAGCCACGCCTTGTCACTTTCCAAGCCCCTCTACCTGTGTGTTTTCATTTAGTTTCAACTTACAGCAGGCTCTGTGTCTGGCACTTCTCTTCAGCGTGCCAGAGGGCTCTAGCAAAACCCCACAACTAGTAAAGGTCTAAAGTCAGTTTAGACCTCCGCATGTTATTGCTGCTTATCCCATATTTAAATAAAAATAATATCCTTAAGATTTTTGAGTATAAGGAATTAAATGTATATTTTGCTCATCTTTTCGTAGAACTTCAGTGGTAACTGAATATATTGCGATGTTACAGAACTGTTTTTGTTACTAGAAATAAACTTTAAAGCTTACAAGCACTAACATATCCTCATTTACTAAAATATTAGCTTTTACAACAACTTAGTAGTTTCCTCAGTGCAAAACCCACCATGGAAAGAACTAATACTGTCACATCTTTTCAGCAAAAATAAAAATATTTCCTTTAAAGTTAGGACACTTTTAAGATATGCAAGACTAGTCAGGGTAATTACCCATATTAGAAATTAAATATTTGAAGGTGCGTACTTCTTCTAGGGAAGAAACACTAAGTTGGAACAAGATTCTTATGTGCCAGATGAAAGTAAATCTTTAAAATATTTGTTGCATTGCAAACACCACTCTGGACTACACAGACGGAAAACACAGATCTCTGCTAACGGGATTAAAGGCCAAGGCCAGAGCTTTATTGAAATACAGTAACTCACACTACAGAATTATCTGACAGCCAATAGTCCTTGCAGCAGTAAATAACAAGAGCCAAAGGCAAAACAACATATACTCTGGACCCCAAAGAAATGCTGTCCAGCCCTAATGTCAAACTCCTAAGTCTACAATACTGATGAGACTGGAACTCTTTTGTTGCAAGGTACTAAAGATAGGGTAATACCTGTACATGGCAATAAAACTTTCCTTTGCAGTAACTCTTCCTTTCCTGCCTTCTTACTGCACATACCCCCAAAAACAGCAAAAGAAGGCTTCAACAAAAAAAAAAAGTGAAAAAAGTGATAAATCAGAAAAAAAAGAGTACTTGACTGTTCTCAACCAAATGTAGTCAGCCAGCCAGAGTGCTGAATTCCTAGCAACTTTTCAAAAGAATTCAAGTAACTAACATCAGATAAGGTGTAAATTACTTATTAGTCCATTCAATTAATTTATAAAGTGTGTTCATAATTTGTCACTGGAGCTACCTAAAAGTTTATAAGTGAACTAACAGGCCTTGCTGAAAAAAAACAACTTAGCTACTTCCTAGTTTCTAACCTAATACACCTGCATACATTAAGCCAGCTTCACAAAATTACTTCAGTAATATTTTACTATACAAAATCAATATTACATTCCTGTACTTCAGGGGTTATAGATCCTTTTCAATGTGAATCTGAATGGTATTGTTGTCACATCAGAAGGACAGTACGTCATCCAGACAGACCTAGACAAGCCAGAGAAATGGGTCTCTGTCAACCTCATGAGGTTCAACAAGGCCAAGCGCAAGGTCCTGCACCTGAGTCAGGGCAATCTGCAGTTTCAGTACAGGATGGAGGATGACATGATTCAGAGCAGCCCTGCAGAGAAGGACTTGGGGGTACTGCTTGAGAAGCTCAATATGAGCAGGCAACGTGCACTTGCAGACCAGAAAGCCAGCCTGGGCTGCACCAAAAGAAGCATGGCCAGCAGGTCATGGGAGATTCTTCCTCTCTACTCCACTTTTGTGAGACCCCACTTGGAGTATAGTGTCCAGTTCTGGAATCCTCAGTATAAGAAGGATATGGACCTGTTGGAATAGGTCCAGAGGAGAGCAACAATGATGATCAGAGAGCTGGAGCACCTCTGCTATGAGGAGAGACTGAGAGAGTTGGGGTTGTTCAGCTTGGAGAAAAGAAGGCTTCAGGGAGACCTTATAGTGGCTTTCCAGTACCTGAAAGGGGCCTACAAGAAAGCTGGGAAGGGACTGTTTACAACGGCACATAGTGATAGGACAAGGCAGAATGCCTTTAAATGAGAAGGGGGAAGATGTAGATTAGAAGTTAGGAAGAAGTTCTCCACCATGAGGGTAGTGAGACACTGAAATTGGTTCCCATCAAAGTTGTGGATGCCCCCTCCCTGGAAGTGTTCAAGCCTAGGTTGGATGGGTACTTGAGCAGCCTGGTCTAGCGGGACATGTCCCTGCCCATGGCTGGGGGTTGGAACTGGATGATCTTTAATGCCTATTTCAACAAAAATCATTGTATGATTCTATGTACCAAAAAAAAGGACTTATTCCCCATATAAAGTTGTTCCTTTTCCACCACAATACTTAAAATCAAGTCTAATCTAGGCTGTTTCCCTCCCTCCCAAGAATATTACTCTGTAAGGAAAGGGAGTATTTCCAGCCTTTCATCAAATACATACCTCATTTTCTAAAAATTTATTAATATTGTAATTTAATAGGATGCAGAACAAAGTAAGATTATAAAAAAAAATTGTTACGTACCCAGAAAGCAATGCTGGAAAGAGCTGATCTTGCCTGTTATTCATATTAACTTGAACAAGTTATTAACAAAATCATGGGTTTTATTTTCCCATAGACAAGTGAACTGAGAAAGGCTTCAATCCAAACATAAAACAGGATGGACAAAGTTGAAATCCACAAATAGGAGGAACAGTCACTAAAATCTGCTCAAAATCTAGAGGTATAGGATTTACAGCAACTGCCACATTCTCCGATTTAAGCGGGACCTTCCCACAGCCTCATGACTTCATGCTCCTACTACGTGCCACTGCCTATTAAAATACATAAGCAAATAAAAAGCTGGTCATTCTCAGTCACACATTGGTAACAGGCCAGTAGCTCTTTTCTCTACCCAAAAAATACTGGTTCATCTATATAAACGTGTTCTCAATCCCACAGAAAAATTGAATAGCTTCTCTTTTCTGGAACATCTACAACCTTCTGCAATGTTATTAGCATTTGAGAAACAAATCACCCCAAGGTCATAGGGCTCAAAGAAAAGCATATGAGAGAAAAAGTTCTGCTGTTTCAAGTTTAAAAGTGCCCTTCCCATGAACCCTTGCACCAAGTCCCACAGGCTACATGAAAAGCAACAAGCTACATTAGATTGGATTGAATTGTTTCTCCCTGCTGGTTAAGTCCAAAACCTCTATCTGAACACTCAGCCAAAAAAAAATTGATAGAACAAATTGCCTACTAATCAATTCAAACCATCCAGGAAGTGAGGCTTTGCTAATGAATAATGGTAATTAACTCCAGGGATTGGTCACTGTGTTGGCAGACTGCTACTTGCTTTGAGCAAGAGAAGACAAGACGCACACTTGTTCATATGCCTAACTGCCCATTCCTACAGGTTTTGGACCAGAGTGTCATCATCCTGGAACCAAAAACCCTGAAGTGGCATCAATGGCTAGACAGGCCCCCAGCACTCAAGCTCAACACTTCACCAACAGTCTGTCTATCCTGGACACTCCATACTATCCTAGCACGAGAAATGTGCTCATCAATTCCTGTAATCTAACTAAAAAACTAGTGATTTTATGTAAAGATATCGCTCAGCTGGGGAGGGCAGAATCATTCTTACATCCCATGGTATTTATTTATCTCTAGCTAATGGCTGGAGGTTCTGGGTTAACAAATGAGAAAAGGGCATAGGCTCATCCTACAGCCAAGATCACTATCAATACTGGAAAAGCAAAGAGCTAAAGGAATATTATGACCTAAATACAGAGCTGGCAAATACACAGTGGCACCTTAATCCAGTATCATCTTTCAATAATCCAAGTAGTATATATATATATGCTTATTTTCTCTGCTCAATTCCTACCAAGCAAACTGCTACCTAGCCAAATTAAATGAGCATCAAAATAATAATCAAAAAAAATTCTAAGAACAAAAAAAAAATACTCAAAGAATCAGAGAAGGGCAAAACCATTTTTCAGGTTCAAAACTCAGTATGCTTCAAGAAAAAGACAAAAAGTGCTCCCCTGCCAATGAGTGCTTGCCTCAGATTATGAGGACATTATGGCATTTTCTGTGTCTTACATGCAGGCCACCTTATACTGCAGTGATCCAAGAAGCTGGGTCCTTTGTGGAAAGAGTGATACAAGAAATCCTAACTTCTCTTACAGCCACGTCTGTACACGCTAGAGAAGAAATGGTGCTGGAGATGCCAATGAAATCTAAGGGTGACAAGCACACAGTGAAATCTAGGTTTCCAGCCTCTTTTCAAGGAAAGAGAAGGTGATTTTAAACTCTGAAGGCCCTCTTCACTTCCCTCACCGCGGTGGGCTATGACTGAGACAGCTGAAATCCTGCCTCCCTGCTCAGTACCCAGCTCTAGCAGCAGCTCCAGCTTTTCTCCAGGGACTTTGGTTACATGGCAGGCACACGGCTTGGCTACTGTTGCAGCTGTATCAGCTACAGCTGAAACTGTGCTACAAACTCCAACTTTCCAGGATGAAAACCACACTGCTGCTCAAAAACATATTCAAAAATTGCTCAAGCTCATTTGTCTGCAATAGTGCCTGGTACTTGCAAGCTCATTTGTCTGCAATAGTGCATGGTACTTGAATACCTAAGTTTTTCCTTTCCCTCCTGGTGGCTCTCCAACTCAGTGTGTGTACATAGGAAGTAGCTTTTTTACCACTGTAAGCTGAAGGCACTGTTGTCACTGGCAGACCTCATTTAAACTCTGTAGCTTGTGTACAGACTCCTCCATAAGCTGCTGCTGTCTTCTTCAGGGTAGCTGCTACAGGGTCATAAGGGTCACTAAGGCCAGACTGATCACTAGGAACAATTTTCCCTTCACAGAGATGCAAGCAAGAAGAAAGTAGTTGGTGAGAACCACAAAGCAGGCGTGTAGTCCCTGCAGTCTTAGCATCAGCAACACCTACAGGGACATAGCAGTCAGTTCCCATGTAGACAGGAATCCTTGGCTTTGGCTAGGATGCTATGCCTTTAAAACAGACAGCACAGTGTAACGTAAAAATTCTGTTCCAGTATTTTGCTGTTCCTCGTAACAGGAATAACACTTCAATCTTTTTGCAACTGCTGTGAGGCTTACACAGAGGAAATCCTACTTGGATTTCTTATAAACCAGAATAACCTGCCAAAATATTCAAGGGAAAGAGCTCATGATAGTGTTATATTCTTTTTGAAAAGCTTAATTTAGACAACTACCAGCAGATCCCTTCATGGACACAGCAAAATCTTAAACTCTTTCTATTTGACTGTGCTTGCCTAAGGCATTAAGTTCAATCCACCATGTCGCACCTCAGTAACTCGACACATACTAGGAAATTCTTACAGTCAGCTTCCCCAAGGGATTTGTTAAGTTTCACATACATTTAGTTGTGCAGTTGGCCTGTTGAAATTGATAAACTTGTTGCTTAGTGCTTTCTGCTGCAGATTTTGTCACTAGGAAAAAATAAGTATTGGAGTGGGGGAAGGAATGGTACTACGTTTCAGTAATAACCTTTTTAAGAAAAAAATAATTACACATGCATTACCGTTCCTATCTCTTCTTGAGAGGCATTTATTTTGCAGAAGAGACAGGCAGATACTCTGGCGATGGGCACATTAAAAACGCCACAGATAATGACATTCATCTTGTCTAACATGTGAAAAATGAATAGAGCAGACAGATAAAAAAATACTATTCAATCTTATCAAACATAAAGGAATAATTCACCACATGAATATCCTGTGTATCCGAACAAAACACATACATAATATGCAGGTTACTAATAAAGACTTCAGTCTGGAAAAGCAGTTAAACATTCTTATTTTTCAGTAGGCGAGTAGCACATTGGACTCAACGGAACTATTTGCTGGTTTAAGAGTTAAAAGAGATGTCTAAGTATTTTGCTGGTTGAAGACTAATGACCCACATGAAACTATTAGATTACTTTCATAATGCTATACTATAGACATTGGTAAGGTACGTTATTGCAGAGTTAAAACAACTACACCCCACCCTGCAAGTGATGCTGATGGCTGTAAGAATTACTGATCTATGGTATACCACATAAAGCAAGCCAGTTCAACCCAGTATCTGCAAAATCTTTTGTCAGTATTGGCAGATGAGGAACAGGGCAGAAAGGCAGCAGGAAAGGGAGGCTGAAGAAATAAGAAGCAAGAGCAGCCTCCTTTCCAGAAGGGTAACTTTATGGACCTACAGCAGGCAGAAAGCCTACAATGCTGACAAAGAAAACCAGGAATGGTCACAGCATCAAAGAAAAGCAAGATATGATGTGTTTTTTCATCAGTCTTTAGCACACACAAATTAAAACTTTCTCTGCATCCTGCAGGGCTCCTCAATTTTTTGTCATCACTATTGCGTGAGATAGAAAGCATTTAGTCCTCAGTGTGTAGCACAGATAGCACGGTAGCACACCAGACTCCTCTTTCAGCTATAGAGCCATGTATTTTGATGACAACCCAAAAAGAAGCAATTACTTCCTCCATCTTTCCTCAGATGCCTTTGTTATAAAATACAAAAAAGCCTTATTATCAATCCCTGCACCTAAACGGCCAAAGGATTTTCAGTGATGAGATGAATTTACAAAGATGATGCATTGCAATACCAAATAGAGAACCATGTGAATAAATATCTCAGTTCTGCAGCGATCAGTGGTCTACTATTTCTGTGATACTTAACAGTTATAGCCTTACAAACACTACAGGGCTACACTTGCAGCCCATCAGAAGGCTGATGATTTACAACTTCAGAACTAGGAATCACTGTATTTTCTAAAGAATCTAACAATGTCATCACAGGGGTTTTGGTTTTTTTAAATATAATATGTTAAAAGCTTAAAGTTCATTTTGCAATATGTAAACTCAATATCTTTAGCACCTAAAGTAACACTAACAAAAAAATTACACTTATTTTCAAAAATAGGATAAAGATCACAGAGGTTAAAGATTTAATATAACTAGGAGGAAAAAAATATATCTTAACGGTAATACAAGTAACAAGGTTAAGTGTTTAAAAATAAACAATCAAGACCAAGAAAGTACATACATACACAGCAAATTCTGAAGGTGAGATTACTTAAGAGGTGGGACATGCAAACTGATATTTAGATGCAATAGCATATGACAACCTTATTTCCAGATGCAGCTATAATACCTGTGTCAATAAACAAAATCATATATGTACGGACTACAGGCCTATCCTAAAAAAAAAAAACAAACCAAAAACAACAGAATCCAGCAAAAAAAATACCCCAACTCCTAAACACCCCACTGCCAGTTTTGAGACATGGTTCCCTGTATTGCTAACTCACGAGGAAGGTGTCTCAGTAAGCAGATAAGACTACAGAAACTTTCATTCTCCCTACCAGCACTTGCATCTGACCTGTGAAGAAACAAGACTTCATCTTCATCTGACTCTGATTAGAGCTTCACAAGCAATGAATAGCTACAGTTAAGGCAGCTACGCTTTCTTCACTGTTGAACGTGATTGTCAGCTTGCAAAAAAGAAACTATACTAAAGGGAAATTTCCCCTTGCTGAAATGCAAAAGAGCCAAACAACAGCCCATCTTCAGTAACTTGCATGTCTTTTGTAGCTACACTACTGTATGTTCTGCAACAAAGGTTTTATACCTACTCAATAACGCATTTATTTTTCATTGGGGAAAAAAAATTAAAAAGAAAACTACAACACTTTCCTCCCCATCCCCAATGAATTGCTGTATTTTAAGATGCAAAGCTATTTTACTGCTATAAACGACTGATAAAAGAAACAAACTTCTAAACATCTTGTTGGAATTACCCGTCCTAATTTCACATTAGAGAAGGATTTCCTTTATTCTGCCTGAAAGAATGAATGTATTGATAATACCTTTAGCCAAATAATATGAACTCTCTCCTCAAAAACATGTATAAGCTATTATTGGCAAGGAATTATTTTTTAATGTTTTCTTTCTATGGACACAATGTTCAGTGTCTCTTTCAAATATTTGGTCTGACTTATCAAGTAATCTAACTGACAGGGATAGCTTAGTTAATCATACAGTACACTTGGGCGATAAAGGGGATCTTCCTCAAAACCTTTAGTTGTTAATTATGCAATCTATTTCTTAAAGAGTTCTTTTAAGGTGGATATGAGCCATCTTTTTGCAGGCAGAATGGGCTCTTCCACCGATACACACACAGTGATTAAACAACCATGTAAAATGTACTTCACATACTTGGAAGATAAACTATGGGAGCTCTCATTTAAAGAATAACGCAGCACCTAGTTAATCTACTCAAGTCAAGCTACCTATAATTCTCATTTCAAGGCAGCTGTATTTTGTTGCTGAATTGAAGGTTTCTGTAGTGCCCTAATGTAAGTATTAGTTGGATGTCAGAGTTCTCAGACAACAGCCTGTTCACTATTTTAGTTATGGTCAGTTCTTCAGCAAGTCTTCACCTCTTTCAGAATGAGACAAGCATGGAAAATAAAAGTAGCATCTTAACTACTTCTAAAGAGCTATGATTGAGTACAGGCCTTGATAACCAAGATTTTAAATAAAGGTAAACTTCATTTTATCATAGGGAAATCCTGAGTCACTGGTGACCAATGAGAAACACGTTGATTAGTCAATATAGGAATGAAATAATTCCTACTGTATATGACCTGCAGTTCTTATCATTAGTCATAGTACTTACTTCTATGAAGCCTTTGTTTGTTGCACCTTAGAGTATTTGTTTACAGAATTGGGCCCTTCCACTGCAAAGTTATTCTTATTAAGGAACATGATTTTGTCAAGTAGCATGAACTCCTTAATTTTCAAATAGGTTTTATTGGCATTGTGAATATTACCCAACTTCATAAGGCAACAATACACTTTTTTCAATAAACACAATCACCAAGAGACAAACTAGATAGTGAATTCTCATACCCTCCTAATTTATTCAATACTCCTTACTCCACACATCTTAGCTCTAATGTCAAATTAAAAATTCTTGCACGTACCGTGTTCTGTAGCAGAGAATTTCAGAGGAAGAAATTACAGTGCAATAAAACAAACAGTACCACTGTATTTTATGACAATTTATATGGTCAAAGCAAAATGCTGTTATTACCCAAACAGTGTTTGTAGCATCTGTGTTAGGCAACAGGGCGAAATTCTACCAAGGAGGGAGCTAAGAAAAATGAAGCAAAGTGACTTACCTAAGGTCATTTGGAATGAGTCACAGCAGACCAAAAAGTGGAAGCCAGGAACACCAGACACCTTAATCTGAATGCATATTTTAGATCAGCCATCTCTCTAGAAACATTCCCTAATAGCTCATAGTCTGCTCTGGGAGCCAGCAATTTAGAGCCAACTCTGCTGATAGAATACAGCTGCTTTGCAACCCATGCTTCACATACAATAGCTCTAATAATGATTTAATTGGGTAATCTTGCCTTGACTAGTTAATAGCTGATCCTGCTGCACTACATATCCAACCTAGAGCTTGTATGTTGTAGTCTTCTCTACTGCTTGTTGCACAAGAAAAATAGGCCTAGACTCGGCCACTTCCTTTGCCACACTGATATTTGATGCATTTTCTGATCCCTGCAGCTGTTTCCAATCTGACTTAAATTAGACCAGACAGCAAATTCCTCAGTGAAGTAGAGAGTTACTGAACTAGCAGAGAAGCAAGAGAGAAAAGGGAAGCTAAAGATATGTTTATGCACTGGTTCCATCCTTTACACAAATTAGCTATAAAACACAGATTATTTTTTACAGTTAAGTCATGAACTGATGCTGTCCTCTTTCGGTACCTAGTATTTGTCCACCTGTAAAATGGGAATAATAGTAGTGGAATGTCTGCATCAGGAAAATTAAAATGTAATTGGTAGTTCTTTTTTTACCATTATTAGCATCACACTATAGTTCACAGAGCATGGTGATACATTTAAGAATATATGTATACATATAAATCTACACAGCATAAAGTGGTTAGTAATCTCCAGATCTCCCTCCCACCTATTTTAAAATGAACTACGAAAATACAGAAAAGAAATACCAGAATAAAAGTAGATGTTGTGCAGGAATTAACAAATTCCAAATTTTCTTCCTTTTTTTTTTGAAGTGTGCAGAACAGGTGCAGCAAGTATCATTTCTCTCCTGCTGCTTGGCCCACCTGCTGTCTGCCTGATGCTGCTATCCTCATGACTTTAGTATTTATTTCTAAAATGCAAAGTTAAAACTAACAATGCATTTTTTTCTTCCTTTTCTCATCTCAAGTATATTTGAGGTATCTCCCCAAATAAGCCTACGACTGTATCAAACGCAAATTCATTGTTCATACAGATGATGGTAAAAATAAAAAAACACCAACAACAGACAGCAAAACTTCTACACAAAATATTCTGTTGTGCAGATGTGACTTGCTGCAGTGTCCATACAAAGCATAGTGTGTCCCCTTCCCCTGGTTTGCTTCTCGTGCATTGTGATGCTTCTTATGCTGCAAGATACAAAGATGGGCAATGTCTCTCTTGGTTTGAGACATTTGCATGGATTCATTGAATATATACCCAGTGTAGAAGGGCTGACAACTGCAGCAATAAGAATCTCATGACATGCATAATAAAATAATTGAATAGTAGTAATAACAATATTTTGAGGTATAAGTCTTCTTGGTTCTAAGCCTATAAAGTTTCCAGAGTCTCATTAAAGAGCTGAAAAAAATACATGATGGCAGGGGATTTCAAGTAAAACCTCAAATCCCATTAATTCATAATTTGATGAGAGTTGGCAATATTGTGGCAACCCTTATCATGCAATTATTTTGCTCCTGTTCCTCCCTTCTTTTTCCACAAGCTTTATAAAACACACATGCTCTTCCACAAATGTTTACGCTATAGAATTGGGCAAACCTAAATGGAAACTTACATTTCTGAAAAAAAATTGTAATTCCCCAGTTCTCTTTAGTGCTACAGCTCTGCTGTTGCTCAGGTTGCTGGACACCTGGATTCAACTCATACCCAGCTCACCTGAGCTCCTATTACAAAGTTGCTGGGTGAGAAAGGTCCAGAGCAGGCAGCTCACTCCCAGGAGGGGTTACAAATGCCTCCCTGGAGCTTATTGCTCTGACAGCCTTGCTTGTTCTTTGAGCCAATGCTGCCACTTTGGAGATATGTTCTCACACATTTGGGGGTGTTTTTCTGCTTAGATTACAGACTCTAGAGTGGTTTTAGTTTATTAAGTAGAAATGAAAATTTTAGGGGACTCATATAACCAACACTAAAACCTACATGACACCTACAGAGTATGTCCAGGACCCATGTAACACAGCTACGCTGCAAGGAAGTCTCACTGATAATGGGAAACGGCAGCTCTAGCAGCTCCCAGTCTCCCATGCCTCCAGTGAAGGATATGGCAGACATATGTATTGTGAAACTCCTGCTACTACACGCTCTCAGTGCCAGGCTTTGGACCTCTATTTCACAGCAGTGCACCAATGATTTGATACCCGATCATGTAAGCTTAAGTTCTCCTTCTCACTTATGAACTGAAGTGCACTCAGGCCTCCTTTTCTCTCCAACAAAGAAAGAGATTCATTGATCTGTAATGAGTAATTATTCACTAACATTACAAGCAGTTATTAAATTAACGTTTTCATCTTTCTGGACAATGAGGCCCCTACGTTTATAACTCATACAATCCTTAATTCAAAACAATTACTAGTATCACTACTGTTTATTATATGTGGTTTGTTTGTTTAGAAGATATTTGACAAAGCTTTACTTTTTCCTTCTGTTACTTCTAACAGTCTTCAAATTCTTTCTTTGACTACTTCAAGTGCCAACAAAAATTATAGCACATAAAACAATAATGTATTGGTTATTGCTCAAGAAAAAATATTTTTTTTAATGCATGAGTTGTGAGAATAATTAGCTTTTCTTTTAATACTAGATGCAAAACAAAGTCAGATAAAAAGTAACAGCTGATAACCAAAAATACTGAGACTTTTTACAAAAATCAAATACATTTCTTACAGCTCCTTCCTCTCTATAGTAACATCCTAACTCTTTCATACATGTGTTGGGGTTTTTTTGTTCTGGTTCCAAATATTTCAGTTTTACCAGTGGCTACATGCATTCTATCACATGACAAAACAGCAGTTCTTTTTATTTTACTGTGCTGTTACACACAGTGTAATTTTATTATTTTAAAGAAAACATTTTTACGAAGTTCAATAAATCAATATTTCTTAAAGATAAAAGTTTGCAAAAGCATGATTGTCTCTGTTTTTCCGTTAACTGGCCTTCTGTTCAGCATTCATTTTAAAAGTAATGTTATTTCAGTCAACCAATACTTCTAAGCATGCTGAATAGTGTGGAACATTCCTTTATTCTGATGTCATGCAGAAAGCATTTTTCTCAGAAGACATCTTTTGTAGTTGTAACCAAAAGGCAAAAGAAACTGGAGATCTCAAAGGGCTGGGGGTGAGAGGGTGGGGAAATGGCTTGAACTCTTCAATCCTGTCACTTATAAAACTGTGTCAAAATCACACATATTTTTGGCAGTGACCTTAAAATAGTTCCTTATAAGCAAGTACTTCTTTGCCATTTCCAAGATATTATACTTATTTTTACGGGTATGACTAAAAATTCCTTGCATTGTGGTACTGTATCACAGAGAAGTTCACTATAGTTTCATGAAAGACGTTTTCATTTCTGACTGGCATCTTCTCAATAGCAGGGGGCCCAGGCACACCGCTCTCTTCCAGGCAAACCTTTCTGCCTTAAACAGTACAGCATTCATAACTTACTTTCAGCACCACAGGGCAGCTACACAGAAAAGCTTCTCCAACTTAATAGGTTACATCACAGAGAAGTCCACTATTTGGGCAAGGTGTAAAACTAAATGTATCCCTCATTCACTTCTGCACCTTTCAAAAATGAAATCTTATCTACCCCAAAGATCTGCATTTCCACACTACAGCTTGGTTGAGGCTAGAATACCGCACTGTTACCAAATGTTGTATATTTTAATGTGGTTATTACGCAACATCCCTCCCAATTAAATACAGGAAAGAGAAAAATCAGCTACAGAAGAAAGGAAACATGAAAAGGTGTAAACAGAATAAATATATGTACTAGCAATAACTTTCACTTCTGCAAATACTATGGATTCTCAGTGTGTGTGACTTTACTGTACAGACAATGTTAATCTATCTTTACTACTTAGGCTATCTCACAGGTGTGGCTATAAAGGGAAGGCATAATGAGGTGAAATTGCTTAAAAGTATCATCAGCACGATACAGTAAAAGAAGTTCTCTCAACAGAAGCAAAGATTGGGACTTATCGCAAGATAATTGATGACATTATAATTAATAAAACTTTCATATCATAATATGCTAGACTACTAGATCATTCCACCAAGCTCCCATATTTTTCTAAATGAAATTACATTCTGTTACACAGAAGCAATTTCATTAGATATTAGAAAATAGATATTTCAAATATATTTTAGATCATTCCACCCATTAAAAAAAAAAACTCTGAAAGTAACAAAAATTTTGTGTGTAGCTCTGTAAAGTTTCAAGACATTGAACTTTAGAACTGTGCCATCTTCCTGTACAGAAGAGCTATAATTAGTCAAAGGCTTGTTCTTGCCATTTTGGGTGTCAGAAAAGTTTAAGTCTGGGAGAGACAAAAAAGAGGTTTGCCATATTTGGAGGAGGAGAAGAAAGCATTTTGCAATTACTTTGAAAAATTGTATTTGTTTTAAAGATAGCTATATTCTCAGAATGCTAAACTCAGCCTTAACAAAGGCATCACTGAACCAGAAAAAGTGTCAAATTTTATCAGCACAGAAATATACACTATATATTCACAGATATATGTACACAGCCTATTTGAACTGTGAAGTTCTACCTGTTGTTGCAATGGCAAGTAACAACACATAATGTATATAAACTTCTGTGTCCTGTAAATATAAACATAGTGACACTTTCAGGTTTGGTATGTTATTGGATGTTATTATTGAACTGAGCTGTTGGTTGTTTGTGTACATACATAGGTATAACAAAATAATGCACAGAACATAAGGATGTCACTTTACCACCCATAATAAGCAGAAACACTTACTCTAAAGAAACTGCAAGCATCAACAATGGAAAGAAATACTTAGAGTGATGAGACCTGGGAGACTGAACAGGCACTGTGAACTTTTCTTCTTTCCACAGAAATTAAAACAGGAGAAGCCTGGTTTCTATTATCTTTTCTATAGAGGTACCTCTGGAACACATTCTGCCAGAAAGTAGGACTTGGGACACCCTTGGCTTTTCACATTTAATTTGGAACTGGGATCCAAGTCTTGTGCTGTGGAAAGAAGGCAAACTTGCTCCAAACAGATTATTAACCGCATATCAAGTTGTATTATTTTCATCCACTTCTCCACATGCGCTATTGACAGGAAGAGATGCAACTGTTACCACCACTTAGAAGGAAAAAATATTAACAGATTTCTTTAAACACAGTATCTATCATCTTATTATATTCTCTCAGAGCAGTCATAATTGCTTTAATGGGAAAAAAAGTGTTTTTCTACTTTTTATCTTTCTTTTAGAGAGTCAGCACAGTTGTGAGTACACTGGATTCTGTTCTGGCTCGTGCTTCAGCAGAACTGGTAGCTAAGTTCCTGCTGTGGAGTCCTCATTGTTGGCAATCCATGAACCAGAAAGAACATAGCTAGACCTTCAAATTCCAGGTTGAGTTTGTGCCACTGGCAGTCAAGAAAGGTTTCTTTTCACTTACTCCTTCTCCCTTATGAGCCTACAAAATAAATAAGATTATCCCACCAAAGACAATCAGTTGGTATATGATAATAGATTTTTTAAGAGAAGTCTTTGCTTCAAGAAAGTAACAACAGGATGTATTTAATGCACCATGTTAGCCTGTTGTCCACCACAAGTACTGTGCAGTATGCTTACTGAACAGCATTAAAGAATGAAAGGGAAAAAAGTGGGACTGCTAAGGAAATCATGTTAAAATGCTTCAGAGAAGCAGTCCAAACCCAAAGGTTTTAAATATGAAACTAATATAAGATTATCAGTTGTAGGCAGGACTGCGGTATTGATGAAGGCTAAGCAGAGCAGCATTTCTGCATGCTCCTTAACGATTGGTTTTGAGTTGCTGTGTGTCATGGTTTAACCCTGGTCAGCAACTAAGAATCACGCAGCTGCTCACTCACTTCCCTGACCCCAGTGGGATCAGGAGGAGAATGAAGAAGAAAAGTACAACTCCTGGGTTAAGATAAAGACAGTTTAATAGGACAGCAAAAGGGAGCGTTGATGATGATAATAACAGTAGTAGTAGCAATATACAAAAGAAGTGATGCACAATATGATTGCTCACCACCCAGTGACTGATAACCAGACCCTTCCACCCACTCCCCAGAAGTGATCAACTCAAGGCAGCTTCCTTCCCCTCCCTCAAGTCATATAGTGAGAATGATGCCATATGGTACGGAATACACCTTTTGCCAGTTTGGGTAAGTTGTCCTGGCTAAGTTCCCTCCCAGCTTCTTGTGCACCTGCTCACCAGGAGAGAGCAGAAAGCTGAAAAGTCCTTGACTTAGTATAAGCCCTACTTAGCAACAACTAAAAACATTGGTATGTTATCCACATTATTCTCATACCATATCCAAACCAGAGCACTTTACCAGCTACTAGGGAGAAAATTAACTCTATCCAGGACACCACGGAGGATAAAAAACCAGGAAAATTAAACTAAAAACTCTCAGATTGTTCTCTCTTCAAGTTATTCAGCCTTCTTAAAATTATTATATATCATTTTAGATTTAAATGCATTGTGCAATACATTTGATACTAGAAAGGAGTACACAGTACCATGAAAGGTAAGAAATAATATTGTGTACTTGTATGTTTTGCTAAGATACACTATACATAATTTTAAGTGTTACAACTCAATAGAATGCACTAGCATTATACACAAAAGACAGCAAGTCTATAAAGGAAAAAAAGACTGCTAGAAAAAACATAGATGTGTAAATATGAAAAAATACTGCAGAACAATGTTCATGCTCAGTGGAAAGACAATGTTGAAAAGGAAGTTTACCACCCACACCCTTCTTTAAAAATAAAGAATGCATAAATTATGAACTATGTACTTTTGTTTTGTGAAGTCGCTGGCATAAGCTCAATAGTAGCAGTTGTCCCCAGTGTTAATGCTATGTAGCCACTTAAATGACAGCAGTTAACACTTGACAGTGCAAGATTTTCTTTATATTCTTCTACACCCAGTCATCCCCATGGTTTATCATCCTTCATATTTATAACATATCCACCACAAGCAAAAATTCAAAGTCACTCATAATATTTTGAAAGAGATACAGCTTCACAAATGATAGGAACCTTGGGGCATTTCAAATTGAATGCAATTTTTTAAATTATTTTAAATTTCAACTACGGACTGTAACTAGGCCTGCTAGCCTAAAGGTAATGTTCTGTATTACCATGCCACAGATCTGGGTTAAATTTCAAGCCTCTCTATAGCTACCCAAGCTGGCACAACCTGGGGTGTGACTAGTACCTCTTGTTATCGTGCAGACACCACTTCAGCCGATTAAGGAGCAGCACTGATAGACTCTGAAGAGAATCTCATCCTCCTTACCAAGGAGGCTGTGTCTTTGAGCATAGTGAGAGGTTAAAAACAGGGTTGAAATGGAGTATATCCTCAGGGCTCCATCAGGGACATGAAAGACAACCCAAGAAAGTATGTTACATGACAACAAAGACATCAAATAATTTTAGCAGTATATCTGCCTTCTACCTCTACAAATTTCCTGGGCATTTCCAGATGCATACCATATATTTTCCCCTTCCATCACAAGATTTTTGTGTATTGCTCCTGTGTTCTATGAAACAGCTGCTACAATTCAATCTAGATGGCTGCATTACAATGGTGGATTAGGTTATTCCCATGTACTGGATCAATTACCAGGACCTTCTGTATCCAGCAAAAAACCAGAAATTGCTCATAAGAGGGCAAGCGCAGAAAGAAAGCATCTGGGTTCAAGTGTTCAGTGGTTGCTACTTAGTCCTTACACCTCCAGTCCTGAAACTTCACATGGTCTCATGCATTCAGCCATGGAAGGACATTGAAAAATTAATTTACATTTAAGAAAAAAGGGTTGTTCACTATTCCCAGATAATATGTATATATACAAATTATTCTTGTTACAATGATAAATAATCTCTGTGGGTAAATGTGTGGTATTTATACAGAGATTCAAAGCCAGTCTAGACACTGGAAGGAATTTCTTGCCTGTCCTATGAAACGAACCAAAGAAATTGTAAATTTCACTTGTTTGTTCTAAGGCATTTGGGACCCTTTAGAAAGAAATGTATCATCACACTGTACGCTGTTGCAGATGCAACTGCACAAGGCTTATGGTACAAGTTTTGTATCTGACGACTTTAAAGCTTCATCATGTGACCACTTGGCTGGGAACTTGATTTTCTCTAGTAATGAAGTTAAATACAAAAGAAAAATTACTTTCAGATTAAGGTAAGCGGCTGCATAGTGATAGTGGGAGTAAAACCAGCATCAGTGGTCTTGCACAAATCAGCATTAGTTCAAGACGGGACATTGATAAATAAATGGCTGAAAGGTTGCATAATTCCTGGAATATAGAAAAAGCCAAAAAGGACAGTGTTAAAGTGCCTAGAAATATGAAAGATATATACTACTAAAAATTAAATTGAAATACATTTTCTAAATACCTTCTGCAACATAAGTGGCCTGTAGCTTCTTTCAAGACAGAGTATCAGTTTATTTCAAATTTAGAGATATTGGCCTTGATTCAAATTCATGGCAGTTATAGAAACCAATGTTCCATGGCTTGATTCAGGTGGCAAGCATTAAATCTTTTTCCTGCTGTCATGCAACAACAACTTTAATACAAATTAGCACTGCCAAACTCAGTTTCCTGAGCTCAGAAGTCCTTGATGCTACTCCCTGAATTTTATTCATACTTTCACACGGATTGTGCTCTGCTGAAATTGTTGTAGCTGACAAGAAACAAAAAGCTACAATTTAATGACACTGGATTCAGTATTATAATTCATGACATTGTAGAAAATTTAACATGCAGATCTTCATTATTTTTTTTACTGAAGTAAAGCTCAATCAAATCCACACAATGTTTGTTAGGGTTTTTTTAACCTGGAAATTTGGTTTCTGTGAGTCAGATCTTCCCTTCAAACCAATTCCTTATGTTGAACCCAATCCTGCCAGTCAGCAACAACTCACATTTTTCAAGCTACCAATTCAACTTTTACAACAGCCTTCAAGGAGTTCAAGACAAAGCCATCCAAGGCTCAGAAAATACAAAAAGACAAACGAAAAACAAGAGTTTTTTCCAGTTCTCCTACTCACCAGGAATACACAATTAACTAAACTTGACACTCCAGACAACTCAGAACGAGATCCAGAAGGTAGGTCTGAGTCAGAGAAAGTGTATTTCCAGTTAAGAAAGAACCCTCTGTTTATCCAGTCAGCCACTCCAGACTGATGGGCCCTTAATTACAGAGTTCCACAAAAAAAGTGTGGAAAATGCCAATGAGTACCTAAGCTGCTTGGGTTTCCATGGCCATGCTCAAAAACCTTTGGCACAAATCTGCATTTCATGGAATGCCCAGTTCCAATTCCTAGCGACTCCCATAGTGGTGAACCAAAATCCAAAACTACTTCCTGCAAAATTTCTGCCAAACCAGCCAATTCCCTGTAAACCTGAAATGCAAAACTCATTCTATCTGAATTTAAGCCTCAACACAGAGCAAATCATTCATAGTTCTGTTTTCCTGTTTTATTACTATTTTAGCAATCACATATAATCCAGGAGTACCCAAAGGCGAATCAAGCTCCAGACTTTAGTGTGCTGGCAATAAAAAAGCATATAATGGTAAGGGGCTTACAAAGTGTAAAGACAAAGGAAGCAAACCAGACTAAAATAATACCACTTTTTCTTCCCAAAATGCAACAATGATGAAGATAGTTTTGCTAGTTCTATGACTAACAGGATTTTCACTTATCACCTAAATTTAATCTTTGTTATTTTTTAATAACTGCAGCCTTGCTATTTTCTAAGTGATCCTCTTTTAGAATTATTTTTTTTTTAACTTCAGAATAAAAAAGGAGACAACCAGTTTCTCCGTCACATATTTTTCTGCCTACCTGCCTACCCTTGGCCAATTGCCTTTGGGCATAAAGAATGAAACACTGAAGTCAACATATGGTGACATCACTGAGGCTCCGAAGGCATGACATATATCATAGAATCATTAGGTTGGAAAAGACCTTAGAGATCATCAACTCCAACCGTACCTGTCTACTACTAAATCATGTCTCCAAGCACCTCGTCTACCCACCTTTTAAACATCTCCAGGGATGGTGACTCCACCACCTCCCTGGGCAGCCATATGTCCCACAGTGTTCTGGCTGGCTCTTCCTACTCTTCATCCTCCTAGGGAATGATGGTGCATTTTCTGAAGAAAAGGGGAAACTATGTTTATAATCCTCCTTAGACTAACACAGATGGGACCAGAGTCTTTCTGAATGTTTTACAAGTCTCTCTTACTCTTCAAAACCAAAGAGATCAAAAATAGTGATTAACATGTTCTAGCTAATATAAGTGAAGCTCACCTTACGAAAACACTAGAAGTAAAATATAATTTCCTTTACAGTTCGAGTGTGTGTGTGTGTTTAATAAATTGTTTAAGCATCAAGAGAAAGGAGGGATTAAAAGGATTTTCTCCAACACACTTTTGACAAATAGCTAAAGGCCACATAGGTAGAAAATAGGCTTTACAACGAGTACCATAGGCGTTTACAAAAAAAAAAAATAAAGAAGAAGTAAAGAAAGCCGTGGGTAAAAGTTCAAAGTCCTACTGTACATTAATACAATTCTCTCCATATACCAAAATTCTACCAGATGTCAGGAACAGAAATCCCGTGTTTTTAAAGGCTCACATACTTACATGGGAATCCATATAATAACCTTCCATTATCTACCTATTATTCTGAATTACAGAAATGGCAGTGTTACCTACCTTTCATTGAAACCAAAGAACAGTCTCTTATTGCTTTCATCTGTGACGGGTCCCAAGTGATGAAAAAAAAATCAGATGTCCTAAATATAAGTGGCCAGCATCTAAGATGACTCATGCTTCTTACTGGCACTGACTTATTTGGTGATTTACATGAAATAAAACTTTGGCCCTAGCACCTACACTAAGTGAAGGCTTTTGCACTTAAGGCATAAAACCATGTGTACAAATGCAGAGAAAATAATAGAAAAAGCAGAAGAGAAAAGTTGGAATGATTTTTGATGGGATTTCCTAGCTGCACTGCACATACTTGGCTGCATACTCAGCTTGTGTAAATGACAATGGAGCACTGGAGCCAATGGAGCCACAGCATGTAACATTAACTAATAATCTGGCTCTATCTACTGATATCAAGACAAAAATAAGCCTAAGTTTTCCCACCAAAGAGATTAAAATATAAATGTGACCCTAGTGAACACAATCGTGTCTGGGGAATTCCTGTATCTTTTGTGCAAATCAAAAGAAATGATGAAGGGACAGGAGGGTAATGGCAGAGCAATAATGCCTCGAGTAACCTCACAGTTAAGAGATTCGTAATGAAAATCTCCAGCTGTGTGCACAGTGCCTGTGGCAATGTGTGCCTTTGCACACCACAGAAACAGAGAAAAACTTACTGATGGGGGTCTGCAAGTCCAAGATATAGCACCAAAAGAGGCACTTAAACCTGTGAAGTATACTGGACACTCTTCGAGAAATTCATATAAATTAATGGTGGAATTACGGGACAGGCCAAACATGAATATCTAGTGATCAGACAGATATTTAAGGATTAGAACAATTCAACTTACTTGCCTCATGAAAAATAAAAACTTTTTTTAAAAGAACTGCTCTGTTTTGAACTAAAGTAATATCAGCTAAGCCTGGTCTAAGTAACTTCATTTTCTGCAAGTTAACTGCATGTTTTTTGGGCAGTGTTTCTCCCTGGAAGTGATGTTATGGGGCACTGGTATGTAGAAAGGCCACTGCTTATACTTATTCCTATAGAAACCAAGACCATCCTTGAGCTGGTGGAATGCTGTAAGTGAAAGAGGTGAAAAAGGGTTGCATCAGCAGAGAGAAGCAGACAGGACAGGTGACCCAGAACTGACCAACAGGGTATTCCAACCCATATACATCATACTCAGTACAAAACTGAGGGATAATGAGGGTCAAGCTCTCTCTGTTGATGGCCAGCTTCTAATATGGACGTTGTCTGTCCTATTGCCTCTGATCCCACTCAGATGAGTGCATTCCTGAATCTAGTTCCCAAGTCCAACTCCTATCTGCTGCTGACTCCAGTCTAGGACCTTGCCCCATGCCTGCTCTGCAGCATCAATAGTGCAATATAGTCATCAGGGGGTTCCATTCCACATATTTGTATATATTTTAAAAAATTTTCTTATTAATATAATTGTCTTTTTTATTAATATTGTTTCATTAAAGCTGTTCTAGTTTCCAACCCACAAGTCTCTCTCTCATTTCCCTTTCTCCTGGGGAAAACAGAGGGATTATGAGGATCAAGCACTCTTCTTTGATGGCCGATGTCCAGTGAGGACCCTGTCTGTCATTTTGCTCTGATCTTAGACCTGTACGTTCTTGAATTCAGTTCCTGAGTCCAGCCTCATAATTTTTCCCCACTCCTGCCTGCTCTGCAGCATCTGTGGTGTCATAGCATGGGGAGGGCAATTTCATGTATTTGTACTTTTGTTATTATTATTACTACTACTACTGTTTCATTAAAGCTGCTTTAGTTTTAGTTTCCAACCCACAAGTCTTCTTTCTCCCATTTCCCTTTCCCCTTTCCCTGGGCAGGGGGAAGGAATTGGGTTCCACAACTGTTTGTGTTTAGCTGCCAATCAAACTGGGATGGGGCTCAATTGTGACAAAACACAAAACTATTAAGTCATCTGAGTTCATAATTTTTCAAAATCTATCCAAACTCTCGTCACATTTGAAGATAATGCACAACATGCAACACAGAAAGATTAAGTTTTGGAAATGCCTACAAAAATACTCGTCAGCCTATCTGACAGTCCACTTTTTATAGTTTTTCTTATGACTATTACATGAGAAGAACCTTGCTGTCCTAACCTTCAGAAATTACTCTTGATTTCTGTGAAGTAAAGTCTCTCATTTCACAGGCTTTATCTAGTAAGTGTGGTGACTACCTTGACAATTTATCAAACAAAAATCAATGCAATGATTTTATTACTCTTCTAGCCTAGATAATGACATTAAACATATCAAAACTACCACTGAAGTAGCGATTCTAAGAAAGCTAGACTGAGTCTGATCTAAAATCACTTCTGGAAAGACTCATTGCTGAGTCTTTACATTGATTGACTTCCATGAGCTTTGAAGTGGAACTGAATTGGTCAGCAATGATGCTCCAAGAGACACTACGAAGTAAAATTCAATTAGGAATGCACAAATATGGAAATACTGCACCTCTGTCATGGAAGAATCATAGAACCATGATTTTCTTCTGTCATGGCAAACGAAAAGCCACCTCTTCAATAATCTTAAGTATAGTTTCATAAAGCTCCATTTATACTAAACTGCTTGTCAGGGATTCTTTCTCCCTTTTCTGGTGTACATTAATCTGAGGTATTTAAAGCAATCATGGCATGGCCTGAACACAGTGGGGGAATACCCTTCACAATTATTGCCAGGTGCTTCTGCCAGAAAGCCACTGCTGCCTAACCGTAAGAGCTGGCAGGACAGAACATCTCAGTTGGCTCAGAGCATGATTTGGAAACCAAAGTCCCATTTTTCAAAATAGGCCCTTAAGCACCTACATCCTTTTCAATGAGATTAAAGTTTGTGTACATAAATCACATCTGAAAATGAAACTTAAGGTCCTGAACACTCTGGCTGTTTTAAAAATATTACCCCCAAAACTTCAAATAATTGTTCAATAGAGAACATTGTTTATTTGTTTGCTTTAAAGTAGCATTTCTCTTAACTTATAAATTTTAATATAATTTACTAGGACTTACTGAAGATTTTTACTTAAACTTATCTGCAAAGCCAAGTTTCAATTTACTGGGCAACTTTCGCTTCTGCTTTGTTTATACAAGCAAGTGAAATTGAAAGCAATACATTATCCAGCCTTAAGGGTTTGCTTCTCTTTCTCCTTTCAATTAATCTTGTCTCCCAGGAGTCTAGCATTAAAATAAAATAAAATATCAATACTAGTCTCTTTTAATTTCTATGTGTTTAATTATAAGCTACAATTAATCATTATTTTTCAAGTTTACTTCTTCTTGGGGGTATCTCACTGAAAAAATGAAAATCAACACCAGCCTATTAATCAAATAATCACAAAACTTTGAGACAAGTATTCACCCCATCAGGACTGTAACCTAAAGCTAAGCAAATCCCATCTTTTTCTTGAATTATTGGTCAAACTAATTTGTTTTTCCTAGAAAACATTTTCAGAATATATATTAAAGTTCAATAGCAGAGGGCTGATTTCTGTTTTCAATTACACTTCACAACTTCATTAACACCACTGGAATTGTTTGGACATAACTAATAGCAAAAAATTACTCACGGTTTACAACTTTTTTTTCTGAGTACTTTCAATCAGAGAAAAGAGAACTCACTACTAATCCACACTGATATTCCCAGTACGATCCTAAAGCTTGGAAAATGCAAATTTCAATCATTTTGACATTGTTGTTACAATTGAATCCACTTTAAATGGAAGAACACCAGATACTGCTGCTCTCTTCAACATTTTAATATCAGTGGATCAAATCAAAACACTCTGGATAGGCCTGAATTTTGATCTATGCACAAAATTAGTTGAGTCGCACAGATTTTTCCTCAAACTCCTTGGTTTATAAGAATTTTCAGTATGTCTGACAAGCTGGCCTTCCCTAATGCTACTCCAATTATTTTTCTGAATATATATAAACTCCTTCTCTGACACTATGAAAATTTGACCTCATTTACTTTAGAACTGCCATTAGATTTTTTGAGGTACTATTACAGATGAGAAATTAAAATATTCCAGGAGTTAATTTCAATTTCCAGGCTAATTGTTATAATATTAACCTTTCTTTTTGTTTAATCTATTTAATTATTTCCACCCTTTTAATCAGTTCAGATAAATTAACCAGCCTAACAGCAGCAATCTATTTATTTCTGCACAAGCAAAATGCTGCCCATTACTAGCCGTCCTGAAGTTTCTTTTTTTCATCTTTAAACTATTGTCCATTGAAAGCTTTAAAAAGTTTTAGTATATTCCTGCTGCACATCTAAGTTCTCAAGAAAACATTTAGGTCTGATTTATATTAATTTAGCTATATAAAACACACCTGCCAAATTATTTTACGTCGTACAGTAGTAAATTCAGCACTACAGCAGTAATGAACATGCTTCCAATGAGAAAAATCAGTACTAACAACTCCATTATAGCACATTCTGCCACATTGCTCTTCCCCATTCTGAGAGTCAGACCCTCTGAGAGAGACTTTTTGCTTCCTGGGAAGAGAATTATTCACAATGGACTTACTACTACTTTTCTTTGCCTCTGTAAATGGCTGGATCTGTTACACAAGTATGCCTTTACTTGTATATGTGTCTTTAGTACGTCTAACATATCTATTTACTTATCCATCATAACTTATTTAGTCTTAACCAGAAAACCTAAATATGTGAAAACACATACCTGAGATGCAAGTTTTTTGAGACATGAAAAACTTCACACTAAACAAAAAAAAATTGACAAAACAAAAAAAAATTGACAGGATTTGATTACATATGTTTTCTTAAGCTTGGAACTTCAGTTTGCTTCATAAATTTCATCATCTTTATTTTGTAAAAAGGCAGCCAGTGAACTATTTTTTTATCTATTCTATTTGATCAAAAGTGGTAATTTTATCTTTTTATCCCTACTTTTGCAGCTCAATTCTACACAAGTGGCTATTACTTTACCAGAAGTTAGCTCTGTGTTATTTCAGCACCACATTTTCTTGATTAATTGTTTTGCTATCTCCATAGATGAATAATGATCCATAGTCAATAAGAACTCAAATAAATAAAATCAATTAACATCTTACATGTGTCAGCAAAGCAGCTGATAACACTATCTTAAGCAATCTGATGTGGTGAAATGTATAGTGACTTTTTTTTTTTGCTGAATCACACCAGATAAAAATCTCAATTTTAAGCATTCAAAATTCTTTGGTTTTAAAGCTACTGTCCCTATGCAAAAATGAGATTTTCTCTTGATTAAATACTCAAATTCCATCTCTCAGAATCCATTACTTTATACTAACAAAGTGTTTGCTAGAAAAAGAAAAAAGTTTTTAAGAGCTCTCCAGGGGCAATACATTTCAAGCTTGACATATTTTCAAACACTGTTAAAAATATTATCTGTCAATATTTGATCTTAAAACAACCTCATTAAGAGAGGTATATCTCAGGTATTATTACAAGGCACACTTTATAATATCTTATTAGCACTTTATTCAGTGGTTTGTGCAGTGCCATTTTAATGATGAATTTATTGTTTCTTGAAGAAAGTTTCCAGCAGCTTGATAGCTTCCACATATTTCAAATATTATAAAGCAGTTTCAGTGTTCTCTAAATCTGTACCAATATTTTTTTTAAAAAAACTATTTTGTTAAAGAAGGTCTCAGTTTAATGAGATCCATGCCATTGCCTGAAGCTACCATCTCCTAGTTTCCAATCAGAAGTGCAAGGATCAACAACCGCCAGCATGTCTGATGATGATGATTATCATTACTATTAAATTAAGCCTGCCTCCTCTGTCCAATGTCTCCAAGTTTATCACTGAAAGAAGGATAAAAACTGATCCTGTTGTGGTCATGGGAATATTGCCATTGACTTCATCATCACTGATAATTGACTAAGGAAATAAATTAAAAATACCTGTTAGGAGAGGTACCTACATAGTTGGTCATGAAAAGCATGAAATCGTAAAAAGTACAAAAGCACACCAATTTTCTTTTCTTTCTAAAGTTGCTTAATACAGCTTTTGATAAGAATACATTTTACCTTCCCAAGTGAAAACTATCACCTATAAACCGCAAACTGGTGGACATCAATGAGTGCCCAAGTCCTGCTTCTGCTTCTTAGAGCAACTCCTGGTCAGCCATCCCTATCTTCTTCTGCCCAACTGCTCTTATGAAGAAACAGGCAGTACTTTAAAAATCCCAGTTTCCATTTTTTTTACTAATGAATATTTTTGTGTTAAAACGTAGTAAGTTTGATCTTGCCTCTTGTCTTAACCTTCATTAATACGATGATAGCTTAAAGAATCCAATATCTGGACAGCAATCAAGTGCACTGAATCATTCAACTGACCTACAACCTTGTCCTTGCCTATATCTGGCATTCCTTAAGAACAAGGTAAACAGTAAGTAGACCCCCACAAGAGTCACTTAATGTGCCCCATCTTGTCACCTACTGCCAGATTCCCCTTTGTCATACATTTGTTACATTTAACTCATGGTATCAAGAGGAGAAACAAAGTGTCCACACCACATACAGCCTAGGATACATACATATAGCCCACATACATGCAGAGGCTAAAAGGATTTCCAGACAAAATGCTACCCCCAACGACTAACATTCTCTTTTTCCCTTCTACAGACCAAAAGACCTTCCCTTTCCACCCCCAATCCAGCCACCACATTATAGGAATAAATATTCAGTACCTCTGATCTGTTCCTTAAGGAAAAAGCTGTGTCACTTCAGACAACAATTCTGTAATACTTCGTAATACTTCTACTTAGAGGAAACTAACTCTTTACCTCAGGGATTCCATTTGGGATCCTCTGCTCTACAAATGAAGAAGTCCAGTCCCTTAGTAAAGAGTGTCTCTCCTTCATAAAGACATTCCTTATTCACCAAGGTCAGCTTGCCCTGAGAATTTATTTCTTCTCAGCCCTCCACCCTCCCACACACAAGCACAGTGCTTTAACTGTAAGGACAGAAAAAAGCACTAGACGTGCAGCTGGTGTTACAACATGTTTTATGCTGAAAAGTGAAATCATATGACTGCAAAGTAAAACACAGCCTAAGTATATGAGTAGTGGTCTTTCATGTTCTGCAGCCAGTGTAATCCTTTATGATCCACTTTGAGAGCAAAATGCTCCCCTCATAAATAGTGTTTGATACTCTATGCTGCCCATTTGAGCAGTAAGCATTTCTTCAGCAGCTTGCTGCTCCCACAGAACAAAGATTTCCAGCTTGACAGGGTTCTAGGCCATCGAATTAAAACTATATATTACCTAAAAGGTTGGACCAGATGATCTCTGAGATCCCTTCCAACTTGGCACTCCGTGATTCTTTGGTTTCTTTTCCAGTAATAATACTGTTTCCAGATCAACAATAGGCATCAAGATAAGCTGCAATGCTGGCTGAAAAACTAGGCTTTGAAGTACTAGATATTCACAGGAGTTCTTTTCTTTAACGTCCAGAAGCAGTTGTTAAAAATCATTCATCTACTCCACTTTATTTTGTGCATTTCTATACTGCTAAGATATAAAACATTCCTGCACCATGAAGGGAAATTTTAATATTTAATTCTATTTTTTTCCATTCTTAGATCATTGCATATCTCTTAGAGACACAGCTAACTCAAATGTCACTAGCTGCAACTTTCACAAGTTTTTAGAAGTTATTTGCAGTTTTCCCATGTACTCATTTCTTAAGGAAGTAAAACTATTATTCCTACTGTTAACCGTCTCTTACGAGCATCTCTTTTATCAAGATCCAGTGTCAGTGGACCTCTGACAAATTTTCACTTACGTCAAATTACCTGTCATCTACAATATAACACTGACTACCTTGGTTTCTTCCAGAATACCTAGGGATATACATGTAGCAACTATAAAAAAAATCTCAAGTGGCAAGAGATGTATTGATGCTCAAGGCACATCTTATGAGCAACTACAAAAAAATGCACTTACTTCAGCCTGAACCACTGATGCTAATGTCTGTAGCATGCTTCCATTTCTGATTAATCCTGTCCGCAATGTCAAGTGGAACAAACAGAATTCCACAGTTCTGAGAATAGTTTTGCATCACTTTGGCTGTAAAACAAGCCCCCTGATTAGTAACTTCTAAAGGGATTCTTCCCTCTAGAAAATAACTGGACTGTGCTACAGCCATAATCTTTGCATCTCTCATGAGCCCAAACATTTTAAAAGAACCTGATTCAATCTTTCTGTCATAGATTTTGACTCCCGCTGTATCATTGAAGGTGAATTTCTATCCATTACACTCATTGTAGAAACCTGATCACCATCTGCTGTGGTGCATTCTTTAACCAGAATTTGTTCAGACACCCTAAATTACTGCTGTTACTGACCCATCCTTAACATTTTTGTTGCGAAGCTCACATTCAAAGTGACTATATTCCAGTAACATCTATAAAATCAGTGATTCCCGTTGGAAGGCTCTATAATTTTAGAGGTGGCCTACTTGACAAGAAACCTCAGATTTCTGGACTGTGGTGGACCTTATCAGTGTGCAGCCTAGCAGCAAAGAAGGCCAATTGCATAGTGAGCTTTATTAACTAGACTGCAAGCAGCAAGAGTTTCTCACTTTCCAACACTTATGAGATTGCATCAGGAGTACTGAGTCCAGTTTGGAGCTCTCCAGGACAAAAAATACAAGGACATACCAAAGCAAAGCACTGCAGAAAGCCACCAAGACACACAGAGGACCGTACATAATGCAACCGGAGATGGTGAGAGAATTGGGTTTGTTCAGCTATAAGAACAACAGGTGAAACAGAGCTCTTATTTCTGCCTATAGCTACCTAGTGGAACACTACAAAGAAGATGGAGCCAGACCCTTTGCGGAGATGTACAATTGTAGGACAAGAATCAAAGACAAAAGTTTCAATTTCCCCTCCTGGAATTTCCCGAATATCTCCTTCTGATTCAAGATCTGCTTATCAAATCTGCATTATACAATCAGCTATGGATATCAACCTTCTGATGAACAGCATTATACAACTAATTTATTTTTCCCCTCCCCTTCCTTAAACAAACCAACATAAGAGGAATTGTTATGTCTCAACTTAAAGGAAATTAACAAAGTGCGAACTGTATACCTGCTGCTACCTCAGTAAATCTGTAGACTTTCTAATAATGCCAAGTCCACACTCATATAACAGCAAAATGTGACGTCAAATACTCATGTACATAATTAATTAAATTTAGACACATGATAACCTCTATCTGCTAGCATGCAAACTTACATATTTATGAAAATAATCATGAACCAGTTCTTTCTCCAAAAATGACACAAATACAGGAGCTACATGGGGACTGATACCTTTGACCAAAGCTATCAATATGTCCTTTGACTATATGCCCTTTAAAATAACATCCATATTACTACTCATTGGTTTTGTTTACTGTTAGCATATATAAAACAGATTGCGTCCCAGTTCAAAATTATAATACACATTGATGTTCATATGTTCATTGCAATGTTCAAGTCATTGTAATTAATTTTATGCCATTGGGGTTTCATCAAGCAAAATAATATCCAAGCATTTAATTTTACTGAATTCAGCCTGTTTAATATGCACTTTGCTTGATGGTAAAAAAATTTCAAATATGAGTGTAAAATTAACTACTATTCTACAGAAAAACCTTTCCACAAAAGAAAAATAAACAGCAATTAAAATTATCAACTCTTCAAAGCAGAGACGACTCTTTTTTTCAAGGCATCATATAGTATAGTGCTTTGTCCAAACAATCCCAGTAAGGTCTTTCTTAGTCATATCAAAATGAGACAAAAATACATAATGGAGCGGTGTAATTAAGCTATGACACATCTCATATCCACTCATGAAATGTGCTCAAAATTAATACTAGACAAAGCTACTTAGCTGAGGCCATTTTCCTCCAGCAGTTTTCTAAGAGAGAGAATCACCAAAGAGACTTGCTGCTGCTTCCAGAAACATCCTACACAATAGTGTATGAAGAGATATACGTTGGACTCGATGATCCGGTGGGTCTCTTCCAACCTGGTTATTCTATGATTCTATGATTCTATGATAATGGGTCAGATCAGTGTTCCCTCTATTCTGTTTCCAACAATCCCCACAAGCAGCTACAAGAAACAATGTAAAAACAGTGACAGCATATATGATATGCACCCACAGACTCCATTTTCAGGGCAGGCACTTCCTCAGACAGATACGTACTCAGTAACATTCAGTGGATTTCTCAGCCATTAGTTTGCCCCATATCCGAAATTCATAAAAACTTTTCACCCCCCAATCCAATTAAAAGACACTTACAGGCATACAGTATCCCAGATCAACCAAGCAAACAGAGAAGTAAAGATTGATAATGCATTAAATACATTTTATTGACAAAAATATTCACATTAGCAGCAGTAACCACAGTACTAACACATCCACCAGGTAACAAAATTACAAAGGACAAAAACTTTGTCTCTAGCTCTCAAAATTTTATAGTGCAAGTATCAGATAAGAGACAGGAAACTATTTAGGAGCAATAAAGCAACTGCATCACAAGAAGTGATATCTTGTTAGAAGTAGCATGGTGGTGTCATGCTTTTGTAGGCATTTCAAATAAGGAACTGAGATGAACTCAAAAGGTGAGATTACAAAGGAGTACTAGTTTGAGCCTAAGTTACCAAACAAATGTCTGTTTACAAATAAAGTAAACAACTGACAGGGCTGGCCATACAAATTGAGGGAAAACCTTGACAGAGAAACAGTAAGAGACAGATAAGTGAAGCAGGTTTTGAACTTAGGGCAAGTTAATAATACTTCATGCACCAGAGAAGGAAGGCCAGTCAGGATACAAGAAGTCAGGGTCACTGACAGTCTGTCAATCCGAAAATTATCTTTGTAAGAGGTTTCAGGACAGATATGACTAGAGAAAGAATAATCCTCAATGGTAGTGAGGATGACCATTTAACTGAAAAACAGGCAGGAAAACACATACAGCAGGGATGTTAAGCACAAAAAGCCTGGAAGACTCAGATGTAGTCTGAATGTAAAGAATTTAAGAACAAAACACAACTGTTATACTAGGTCAGTAAAAAACATATAGGATGGAAAGAGTGTTCCTTTCCATGAGATCCCATGTCAGCATCCAGCATTCAGCTGTGTAAAAACTTACAGCAGCTGAGTTGTATCATCACCGTCACATTAAGTGCCTGATCAAGTTTTGAACCTGTTCATATTTTGACCTCTAAAACAGCCTTTGGCAAGGAATTCCACTATTCAATTGTACCTTATGTAGGGGGGAAGAGAGGGAACACACAAAAGACCCTCCAAAACAACTAAAAAAAAACCCAACAACTTCTGTTAAATGTTTTAAAACTGTTTCCTGAGAATTACACAGCATGTTTCCTTGTTCCCATAATATTAGAGTTAATGATTAATTGTTCCCTGATTGCCTCCTTGAGGCCTTGCATGATGTTATAGCCGATTTCTCTCAGTCACCTCTTTCTCAAGTTGAAGTACTTTATTTAACTTTTCCTCTGACAAAATTCTTTCCATATATCTCAGTCTTCCTGGCCTTCTCTGAAACCACAAGATTTTTTTTAAATTATGATAACAGAAGTACACACAGTATGCAGACTGAATACACTTTGGATTTGTGGATGGGCATAATTATATAAATGTTTGTGTTTTCTGTTTTGTTTTGGTTTTTTTATCTTTCCAAATAAAACCTCAACTTTTTAATTGCTAAGCTATGAGACAGAGGTCTGTATCGGTGAGCCTGTCATATTACGGACCTGTCCTAACAGGCAATATAGCAGTGATATCCTGAAAAGGAGATAGAGGGCTTGGAAAGAACTCTAGGAGATCTGTTCTTACTAAGGTGTCTAAGCTAGACTAGCAGGAGATAACAGAGAAGCAAGACTATACATTCGTTGAGATAGAAATACCATGAGCCTATGAATCATCTGCTTGAGTTGTGTTTCCACATTAGATTATGCAAAGAGGAAGAGTAGAATGAGGTGGGGGAAAAAGAGGGCAGCTGAGAGACAACACACTGCAAAACTCCCCCACAAAGTTGGGTAGTGAATGAGAAAGATCCTCCAAATGATGCACTGAAGAAGTGATAAAGTATCCAGAGACAGTAGAAAAATGATATTCGACCAAAAGTCATAGAGAAAAAATAAAACAGGGACATGGCCAACTGTTTTCACAGCTGATTGACAGGCTGAGAGGATCAAAACTTAAGATATAAAGTGCAATTCGCATAATGATTTAGAAGTCTGTATGGATTGACAGTCTCAGAAGCAATCCAATGGGCTCATCCCACTTAGTCATATATTTTTCTGCTCTGCCTTTTAACATGCCCTTAAGTACTACTGCCCGTCACTCTAATGCACTCTGGATTTCTGTTTGCTTCTGCTTTCATAGCATTAGGCTATATGATGTTAAGAAGCTGCATTGCACATACACATGCTTCTATGTATCAACGACTTCTGAAAATACAAATGAGAATGACATAGAAATCTTAGTTGCATGTATAAAAAAAAAAGACAGAAAAAAGGACTTAACTAATATACTTTAGTTATTAAAATTTCCTGTCCCTTAGAAAATAGATAAATTAATTATAATTAGGTCCCACTTGGATAATTTTGTGTATAGCATTCATATCGGCAATCTGTTAAAAAAATAGGTAAAATCAACACATACATTTTCTTTAATAAAGGACTTGCATAAAACAAAGTCAGGCACTTGGTTCCTCTTTCATTCCATATGATACACAGCTGCATGAATCCCATCAGGAAACAGGCAACAGGAAATTCTTAACATTCTGAAGAGAAATCTAAAGATGTGTCTCATCACCCTTCCTCCTAAAAGTGCTTTTTGATTGTCTAAAAGATGTTTACACCAGTTCTAAGATCATTAATTATTTACTTAGTTTTTAAGCAGCTATAGACCTTATTAAGTAGCTAACAAAAGTAAAAAATGTATTTTTTGTAAGTTGGCTTCACTTTTTCATTTCCTTCATCCCAAAATATATATCAACAAGGAAAGCTTGACACCTATGGACAAATCAAAGCCAAGTCCTCTAGCTGTTGGAAAATATTCCTTCATAATGTGCTGCTCCTGTGTTATTTGTGTTTCTAACTATAGTTCTTGCATATATAATTCCATTATACTTTTATAAATCATCGTTTTGAAAAATGCTTTTCAACCATTAATATATTTTCCCGGTTAAAATTCTTTGAGATGTTCTTAACAAGAGTCTTAGATAATGAATTTGGGCAAACTCTGGAACAGTCTTTACAGTATTATCATTCTCATTAATTTTCAGAACTACCCACTGTGTTGAGATGATTGTCATGGGCCTAAGACTTCAATTTGGCTAAATATTTTTGCATATATTTTAACATATAAGTAACTAACAGATGTTTAAAATGTTCACTTCCCATTCTAGAAATAGTTAAATGTTTACTGTAATATCATAATTTGGTTTTGCACTCATATTTATTTTGCTGTTTCTATCTTTAAACAGTATGTTAGGGTCCTGGTTGGCAGTAGACAAAAATGCTTTAAAATGACTTCACAAGAAAACAAAACATACTCGATTTAGTAAATACAGCTGTGCTTGTTGAGGAAAAAAAAACCAAAACACTTCACAGTACCACAAATGAAAAACAAAGAGAAGAAAAGAAAGCACTTAATACAAGAAATGTTACTTTTACCTAAGGTCCAGACTTCATGCAAACCATTTTAAATTGTTTGCATAATAAAAGCTTTTTAAATTCATGTTTTATATTCACTTTAGAAACCTAATACATTCTGCTGGCTTACATCATTACTAGAAGGCACTATTAGAAGAAAAAAAAATTACTTTTAAAATGTTAATACAGAGTATATACAGTATCTTACTTTAGTCTAGATTATTCTTTCTTTCTTTCTTTGTTTTTTTTTTGTTATCTTTGAAGACTGCTTCTGTTTCCATTGTTTCATCCTTAACCATTCACATATCAGAGCAATAAGTATTTCATTACTGGTTTATCTGTCCAGAGGCTTGAGAAGCAGTAACAATTAACCCTCCCTTCACAGTGATTGATACAGGCTTTGCTTTCAATTTGTTCCACTACACAGATCATGAAATTCTGAATGCGATCATCCTTATTGACCTACACTTTCAAACACACGGCTACAATGAGATGAAAGTAATTATTGAAAGGAACACAGGACTACTCAATGCTGAAACAAAGTCCTGAAAAATCTTTTAGATGACCTTCTCATAAAACTAGCATTATTTGGTGTGAAATAAAATGATGGATTTGCTTCATAATCTGGAAATATTAAATTTAAATCTGATCAAGGTACAATATCATTATATCACATAAGCCCAGCTCTAACGTTCTATCAGTTCATATCTGACCCAATAAACAGTGACTTCAACCAGTGTGAATTAGGATCAGGCACTATATATTTTAAAAGTTGCTCTGTCAGCTTTATATTATAGCTCTACTTGAAATGTTGTGTTAAAAAAGGCAAGACTGTAATTACTATTCTACCATAGTCTGTTTCAAAAAGACAGTTTTTCTTTTTAAGGCCCTGGACTTCTTGAGGCATCTAATGTAAATAAGTACACAGGAAATAAAGACTGCTAAGGAAAAATGAGAAACTCGAGTCAGATTTCCATCAACGGCTGAGATGAACCAAGCCCTATACACTTATTGCAGGGAAAAACAAATCTTCTTTATAAAACCTTCAAAAATAACCCCACCTAAATATTAATTTATTGTAATTGATACATTTTTGAAAACTGCAAAAGGATTGGTAGATGAACAGTAATGACAGAGCTATTAAAAATATGGGTCGCAGTCAAAGAAAATCAGGATAGAAAACTGAGCAGAAAGATGTTCTTACAGGCCTGAGGCTCTAATCACAAAACAGAGTGATGGAGATGAACCAATACTGCATGGATTAGCAATGAATTATTTTGAACTATAATCACGTGCCAGCACAAAGGGGAGGTAAAAACTAGCCATTACTCACAAGCTGATCTGCAGATAAGGAAAAAAAAAAAAGTAAAAAGGGGAAAAAATTATATGCTAAACTGAGTTGGGAGAATAATGAAAATCTAAGATGTTGTTACACTTCAAGTAACATTCTATTTAATGTCTTTTGTGTACTGTATAATATCAAGTATTTACACAATACAATCTGTTCGATGCTGGGGCTAAAGCAGGGTTAAATCAGACAACTCTTCTGTAAATCAGCACTAGATAACACTACGTGCTGAAATATATCCCAATAGAAGAGTTAGTTTTAAAATAACACATGGGCACTGATTTCCCCCACTGTAAAACTACAGGGAATACATATATGTACACAAATATATATATATATATGTGTGTGTGTGTGTGCATAGGTAGAGATATATGCAAATGTGTACATGCACACTTATGTATACATATGCATATATAATGAGGGATTTAATTTCCATTAGTCCATCTGAAAGCAAAGCACCACCATCTTAAGATTCAATGCTAGCTTCCCCACTCGGGGACAAAAAAATGTTAGAACAAATTTTGTGAGAAAAGAAAAATCAAAACTGCTATCCACAAAGATTCCCGAGATTCTTATGAACAGACTGTTTAAATGAAGAGCACTTTAATCAGTAGAGGAATCCTCACGTTTCTAATGTCTTGCTGTGCATTCTGCAGGTTATAGTAGCAGCTGGTAGAGGTCATATATCTTTTGTGAGCATCCCAAAAAGGCTCACTGCCAGACTGTTAAATTATGAATAAGCAATGAACAAAAGAATGCAGATACGGTGGTGACAAGATAATCCAAGCAAATTTATCTATGACAAATTTCACAGGATTAACAAATTACATTTACACAGAACAATAAAAATGTGCAAAAAAAAGGATGAGCCTACTTTTCCCTCACAGAATTAGAGAAAAAAAAATCACCATTCCAGTGCATGCATTTACATTTAACTTTATCTGAAGTAAGACATTTATAGCTTGCTGAGGACAATCAATAAGATTATTTCCTTTCAAGCAAATACATATACTGTGTCTATATAATACACAACATATAGCTACACTTCACAGTATACATGTATATAAGCTTAAAGTTTTCCTCACAATTAGTAACAAGCAGAATAATATAGAAAAATACTGATTTTGCTTTTCAGGTGGAGTATTCTGCCATTCTCTATCAGTTAAAAGGCACTTTTTCCCTAGAACATATGGGGTTTTGTTCCTATTTGAACTGAACAAATAAAAGATAAAAATAAGTCATGAATAGGGCTTAGATACTTTTTTGCAATAGTTTCACAAAAATCATTAAGAAACAGTAAAAAAAAAAAAAAAAAAAAAAAAAATCACCACTCTGAAAGGGTTCCTAAATCCAGAATCTAAATACTGGATGTTAATTGAAGATGCACACATCCATTATGTTAAAAATTTTTTGGAGAAGAAGAGGAGATTTGGAGTGCTTACTACATCCTGCAGTTTCCTGTTCTGGTCTTGAGAAGTAACACACGAACAATATTTGAAAAACTGGCCTTAAAGAGCATGGAATTACAGTTTCCAAATCACAATGCTGTAAAGAAGCATTTTTTCTTCCTGCGAACAAAGGAATAAAAGGGAAGACAGCACCTATTAGTTTTGAAATTTGAGTGTAAGTAGAGTGACTAATAAAAATAACAGCATATATGTTTGAAAGATCTGGAATCTGCTGTCTCTTTTCTATCATGCTTCTCATCTGAAGTTTGTATTTTCCGCCACCTCCATTTATTTCTTTTTGTTTGTTAATCCAAAACAGCTGTTTAGGAAAAAAAGAGATCCTGAATAAAAATAGGCCTTCTGAATCATATATATCATTTACATATCAAATATATGTTCCTGTTACAGAGCACTGCCTACACACAGGAAACCTCACTATTAAAGTGAACATCCAATTAATTAAGATACTTTAGTAAACTACTTGGATCCTTCAAACACTGCTACTTGAGTACCATTTATCTAGCTCATTCAGCCGTTGAAAAAAAAATTACTGTAGTTTTGATTTTCCACAAGAAATGCAAGTTTTGTTGTAAAACTGAACAGCAAATCTGAAAGAATTAATAAATAAATAAGTCCAAAATGTTTGTTTCTCTTTTTATGTTCATCTTCTATTTGTTACTTACCAAGAGAAAATAGATTTGGTTTTTTATAATGCAAGGGGTTTTTGAGAAACTCTTGTCCATGCTGTTAGTAATTTATGCAAAGGTAAAGCAAGAATGCCAATCTTATATCTAACTTCCGTCAGACAAATTAAATCAGCTACTTTTTTTGCAGCTGTGAAGGTTGAAGGATAAGTACCACTGGCAGCTATTCTCTTTTTTAAGACTTTTTTTCCTTTTTTAATCCTGCTGTCAGCACTGTACAGATTCAGTTCTTTCTATTGACCTCAACCTTGACCTATGAAGACTGCCCACTTAAATTTTTTTCCAACAAAGTAACAAATTCTGCCTCCCATCATTTCTAAGAAAAAACAGCATTCTAATAAGCATTCTTCTAAAATTTGGTATGTTACACTATTGCTAAATTAATTACAGCTTTGGAAGGACAATGAGCCACCAAACTCCTACAAGCCTAGGCTGTGAGCAAACTGGTTGTAAATGTGAATTAGCACATGACTTTCAAACATGAAGCATAAACAAGAGGGGGAAAAAAACGGCC
This sequence comes from Phaenicophaeus curvirostris, assembly GCF_032191515.1. Classification (NCBI taxonomy): domain Eukaryota; kingdom Metazoa; phylum Chordata; class Aves; order Cuculiformes; family Cuculidae; genus Phaenicophaeus; species Phaenicophaeus curvirostris. The sequence goes on along the minus strand of NC_091396.1, from coordinate 40,953,892 downwards.
CTTTAACAATAATGTAAATTTATCAGTTCTGCACCCAAATTCAAGCAAAACTAAAATGCTCTGGGATTTAATCCAAAATTACTGTTGAAAATGTATTAATTACTCAATAAAATTCAGTTTAAACCAATGTAATGTGTAATGAAGCCTGTTCTAAATTCCTGTTGGACACAAAATTTCCAGGCAAGTATTTTAAAAGGGGCTTATAGGATTTAGGTGCCCATATTTCACTGAAGGGCAGTATGTGTTGGATGCCTAAATCCAATAGGCTCCCGAGAAAATCCAAGTCCCCAGAAAATCCAAGTCCCAGGGACATTACTGTACATTACATACATACTATTACTCAGACTATATCCCGTAAGTTCACTATATACATATGTAAACCTAAGATGCCTGCAGGTAATGGAACAGTACTTTTCCACTTAAATTATTTAATCTAAGTGTTGAACTTCTATTATATATCACACCAACAGCTAATTTTAAGTTGCAATCAAGCCATTCTCTGAAAGCACATTATTTCAGTGGAGGTTTTTGCCCGTAAAAGAAATGTAAATCCTTCCAATAAAGGCAGTGTAATCTTTGCATGTGCAGCCAAAATGGGGACTAGAATTTTATTCCTAGTACTAACATTGACATCTTCTGCCACTTCTGCTAGTTCTCAGAAATGTTTTGTGTGTAACTATCTCATCAGCAAAACATGGAGAACAGTGTTCACAGACCTTTCAAAGTATACTAAGCTCTATAAAGAAACATATCTACAGAAATCTCAGTATTAATATTAAAGTCTTCTAACATTTTATGGCATTAGTGACAAGCTCCCTAGAACAGGCAAATGACAAGATATGACCAAAGAGTTAAAGTCCAAAATGCAACACCTAAGAAACGCTGGGAAAACAGCTTGTAACAAACCTTCAAAATTCTGCCTTTGGTAAACCATTTCAAATTCTTGCTTACATATCACCTGCTCTTTAATGTGCCCCACTCTCACCTGCACGCAGAGTGCAGGACAAGGGCTGGCATAATTCTCAGTATCGAGCTGCAGCAGGCTGAGACCAGAATCTCCTTGAGGGCTGCTCCTTTTTAACTTGAGAATCTCGAGACTTTCATGTTTTATAATAATACGCAGATGCTAAGTTCACTCCTCCTTCCACTAAGTACATTAAAGTTTGTCATTGTAATCTCACTGAGAACAAATCCACATCTATTGAATTATGTGGTAAAAATACTTTTATCCTTGCTTGTGATTCTCTGTAGTATGCTTTAATTCTATGCATAATTTCATTTGAGACTTTTTTAAAGATAAAGGTACAACCTAAAATGACTATTCCCCCAAGGACAGGGTCCGGTTCTGCCAAATTACAGACACAAATACTATCCTATCCTTACTGTACCTTCTTTGACCTGTGTAATACACTAACATAGCATACAAAAATAATTAATATTTTGCTACTCAAAGTCCTGTTCAAATCAGCGGCACAACGCTCCTATTCATTTGACTAGAACTTTGTGTATTGCAAAACTACTGCTCGAGCTAGTCACAGAACAATGCTCCAGTCATATAAGACATGGCAGCAACCATCTTATTCTTACTATGGTACATCTTGTGCAGAAAAATGTAATATTATTACAAATTATCCTTTTTATGCAAACTCCTGTTAAACAAAAAGTCACACATCTCATTCACACTAATGGGTCTTTGTATGTTAGAGATAACATGCAGTAGTCTCGTAAATATTACAGAGAATGAAATTGCCTTTTCTGAAAAAATACAATTATTATTAAATAAATTTTCAAAACATTTTGTTTCATGGCCATAAATATTTGGTAGCTTCTTTGGCTGGGGGTGGGGGGGGAAGATGAAGACAGACAAACCAAACAAACAAACAAATAACTGGGGTGAAAATGCAAATTCTCAATTATGTATGTTAAAAATATCTTCCATTTAAAGTATGAAAACAAATTTCAAGGCTGACATCCTGCAGACCAAGTTCACTTGTTTCATTTTGAAACGTGACTAATGCTGAAATTTCATCCCACGTGAGGGGCTTTTACACCTGCAAGAGGTACTACTGAGAATAATATAAAATCAATCTGATGGACTGACTGAATGTAAAGCTTACTCACATGAGATTAGATTTCAGGAGATGGTCTCAACACTAAACTCTAAAAAACACTTACTTAACTGATATCAAATTAAATATGCCAATTCTGTAAAACGGCTTCATCTTACAGATCTCAAACCAGCAGATCAACCCCAAAATGTTAATAAAATCATAACAGCTACTTTTCATGTTCAGTATCAGTTGTTCAAAATTCATATCTTAGAATACACTTCCCAATAAAGAGGGTATTGTTATAAAGATTGTTTTATTAAACAAATATTTATTTAAACTAATTGTACCTTTTAGGAAGGACGCTGATGAAACTAATGCCTGGAATGTCAATTTTCAACAACTGTTTTACATCACTCTCGCAGTAGAATTCCCATCTGCACTGGCAACTTGTGTGCCAAGTTTCAAACAAATGTCATTTGAAACTGCCAATATATTAGCCTTCGAAATACAGCTGAGACACTAATAAAAGGAGACGGATGTTGACAATACATCCTGATATTGTCTTAAAAATACCTGTGGTTCTGGGTGCTGGGTTAATCTGTTAACATAATTCTCTCATTATTTATAACTTATTTATAACATAACATTAGAATATAGTGCTACTAAATGGGTACAAAACAAGCTAACTGGTTATAATTTGTAAGAAAAAAACAAAAAGTTGTGCTTTAAAGAATGTAGAAACAGTGCTGCAGACAAAAACCTTGTTATTCAGAATCCCATTAGTTACTGAAAATATGTAATATAATTTTTGTTGATCAATACTCTCATGCAAGCTCTAAATAATGTATGATTCCAGTGGAGAAAAATGCAGCAAATCAAATATGGTGGGAGAATGTTTCAAATTATGAAGAGCAGTATGACTGCTAATCCATAAATCAGAAATCAGAAAGATTGTTGTAATGTGGGAGGGCTCTATTTAATAAAGGTCATTATAACTCCTCGCTCTAGAGCTATAAGATCTAATATCCTCTCTGGTAGCTCTATGATATGCCCATGCATTACTGTTCTTGTTGACAGTCTGTTGCCTTGGAAATATTTCATTATTTCAGTTTTTCCATTTGTAGACCCTTGGCCTTGTGATATGAAGGCCACCCTATTTCATATTTTCGATTATCATTTAAGCAATCTTCTGGAGCTATTTATATAAAAGCAAGTGTTAGACAATGCATATCATCATTTATCACTGCTATGTTTAAGCTCATGCTCTAGAAAGAAATGCCAAAGTAAAGGGTTTTTTCTCTTTCACTTTAAACCAATAGCACTCTGGTGTTATGTTATGCTTTACAAATCAATGATGGCATAGCATATGCATGGCATTTCTGTCTATTTAATTTTCTTGGCTATATATCTGCACAATTGGAAAACCCTAACCTGCTACCATAACTGTAAAATTTGCTAACACTCATAGCTTAAAAGAAAGTCAAGCAACTGTTTAGTATGTAACTTTTCAAACATTCTTTCAAAAACCTTGATAGGAAAAAAAAAAATCAAAACAGTTCAGGTGCCTGTTTGCATCAGAGATGACTTTTACATTTGTTTTGTAAACACTAACCCCCTGCCTGAAAAAAATAACACAATCTGCCTAAATACTGTGGAAGTGAAGGCTAAACAGATAATGTACACAAAGTTCACTTGTAGGATTCTTCATCTTGAGAACTAGTTTACTGAAGTAGTAACCAAGAATAGAGACCGCAAAACCCCTTAAGTAACTGATACGCGCCTGTATTTCAAATAGGTTGGCGCACACAGCTGAAAGGATGTGTACAAAGACAGCTTAAATAAACACTTACATGCAAGACTTTAGGAGCACATCACATAACTTTCAATAAAATGTACAAGTGCCTGTTTATTAAAGCACTAATCAATCTTCTCCAAAACTTTTTGTTTTAAAAGAACAAACAGATTGCTGTTATTTCTGCTACAAAAATATGTCATCAACTTCTACATATAATATTTATACTTAAACTGTCGAGAGCATTGTAAAGAGTGATAACAAAGTGAACGCTTAAGGCAAAAACCAACTCCTCGGACACTAGGCCGAGTTTGTGGCTATTAGGGTCCTAGGAATTTAGACCACTTTTTTTCCCCTGAAATGATTACTCCTCCCACTCCCTACAGGGAAAAACTACTCCGATCCAACCTTTAAAATGACAGCATCAGAGCTGAACAAGAAGATGCTATTAAAGGGCATTAAATTAAATACAGTATATCCTCCTACAACTTCAATCAGAATTTCAGACCAAGTGTTATTTAGTTCAGCTCTCAAGTGGAGCAGAATAACAAATCGCGCACTTTGATTTACCTTCTCCGAATGCCAAATGGAGACAGGTGATAAAGAAAGCACTCATGCACAGGCTATGAAGTTTCCCCTAGAAATTAATTCTATCTTCAAGATTCCTATCTCTCAGAAATTCCCAAAATGGCACACAAATATGCTTCTGCTGAAGAGATTACTGAAGCTATCCCGGCAAATACACTTAGTACTAATATAGTACCATTCTCAGAAAGAAGACAGCAGAACTGTGCGGTGCGGGGGGGAGGACTGGACTTATTGATACAAATTCTCTTTCCAACAAAGAACTCTGCAGGAGAAAAGCCTTCTGCTACAAGAGTTATTAACACAGATGCAACACCTTTGCAGCCACTGAAATGGAGATTTAAAAAATATACGTATAGTTGCAGATGAAAATCTGTAAGTTAAGTCATTGACTTCTGAGGATGCACTGTTTTCCCATTACACGCACCTCCAATTCTGCTGCATATCAATACAGCCTTGTCAAAGCGCAACAGTTAATACTAATGCATCTAAGACAGCCGCAATAACACTTCAGTGGGGATATGAAATGTATGGTTTTCTGATACCGGCAGTCTGCTTCCTTAGGAGAAATGACACAGCTATTTAGATAAAATCTGTGGGGTTTAGAAGTTGTACCAGAAATGCTGATCATACTAAAAAATACAAGTTTTAAATTAAGATTAAAATGAACCTGATTCCCTAGACTTCATTTTTCTTTAAATATTTTTCAGACTTACTTGTGCTGTGAAATATACAAACCGAGTAGCACGATCCATCTAATTTTACAAGGCGTCTAAATGTTAATTTCCATTTTTGCAACTAACCAGGAATCTTCCTCACCCTTTACCCTCAAGTTCACTCCTAACACTGAAGGTGGGGGGGTTGGGGGGGGGTGAAGCCCACCCCAGACCCTCTGGCTGGTCTACTTCTGGGCACACGTGTCATCGCAGCGTCGCGACAGAGCTTTGAATACTTTGGTAAGAACCACAAAGTAACATCAAATGAACTCGTACTACCCGTTACTTCTAGAAAGATTCACTTTACTAGAACAAATCCGCTACGGGCAATTCGTGTCACCAGCAGAGCAGCTGAACAGCGAGCGCTCTCCCCCAACAGAGGCGGTCGGGGCAGCCGGCGGGCCGGGAAGCGAACGGGGGGCAGCGCGCCGCCTCCCCCCGGCCCCCGCCTCCCCCCGGGCCCCGCGCGCCGCCCCCCGCCCGCCCGGGCTCCGCTCTGCCCACCCCGGGGGGCGCCGGCACCCGCGGCGGGGCCGGGCCGGGCAGCCCCGGGGGCGCAGCCGGCGGCGAGCCCCCCCCCTCCCCTCCGGCCTAGCCGCACTTGAACCGCACTGGCGGGGCCAGCCCCTCCGCCCGGGCCTGCCGAGCGGCGGCGGCTGCCCGGGGGGAGCTCCCGCGTACACACACACGCACACACACACACACACTCGCCCCGCCGAGCACCGGCAAAGCCGCGGCGGTGCAGTTGCGGCGCGGGGCCGGTGCCGCGCGGCTCGCGGGGGTGGGTGTGGGGGGTGCGTGTGTGTGTGCGTGCGCGCGTGTGCCGGGTGTGTGTGCGGCTGGCGGCGCACGAGGAGGAAACTCCCGGCTGTGCGAGCAGCGGGCGCCGGCGGCGGGGCCCCCACCCGGCGCGGAGCAGCCCCGGCCCGGCCCGGCGCTGCCGCGGCTGCTGCTGCTGCAGGTTCAATAAAGAGAAAGTGTTACCGTTCTCGCCTGGAAGGATCCTGCTGAAAGCTTGGCTTGGTGGGCGCCATCTTCCTGGTTTTTTTTTTTTTTTTTTTTTTTTTCCTCCTCTCTCCCTTACTTTTCCCCCTCCTGATGTTCGTGTGTGTTGTGTGTCTAGCAGCAGCAGCGGCGGCGGCGGCGATGGCCCCGGTCAGCCAGGCAGGCTAAGGAAAAGTACTGAGGCCAAAGCATCGCGGGCTCCCGCTCCTCCGCGCGGTCCTGGCGCAGGTTGCTCGCTCGCTGGCTAGCGCTGCTGCTGCCGCTGTCGCCGTCCATAAGCCGAGGAGCGGAGGGAGCCGGGGCCCCGCCGGCCCCAGAGACATGCCCAGCGCAGGCGGCGGCGGCCGGCGGCGGCGGCGGGGAGAGCGAGCCGTGGCGCAGCCCCGGCGGGCAGCCCGGCCGCCGGCATCGCCCGGCAGGTGCGGCACAGGCACACACACACACACACACACACACACGCACACACGCACACACACACACACGCGCGCACACGGAGCACACGCACACAAACGCACACGCGCTCCCTCGCACCCCCGTGGCCGCGGGCCGGGCTACGCGGGGTGCCGGGCCATGGGGCCAGCGGGGCGGGGGCGGGGAGGAGGGGAGTCAGGGATCTCCGGGCTTGACCGCTGTGAAAGTATTTCTGGGCATTTTCCAGCTGCTTCCCCAGCTCCGCTTCCCGCTCTGCGTGCGAGGGACGGAGGCTCCGCTGCCGGCGCAACAACGCCACTCAGTTGCAGTTTCGCACACTTTCCTCCTCTGGAGTCTGGGCTCCGGCAGGAGAGAGGGGCTGGCGGAGGCAGGGACTCGCTCTCCGCAGCCCCGCCGGCGCGGGGGCGAGCGGGTGCGCGCGGCGGGGCCGGCGGCGCGTCTCCCGCGGGCTCCCACGGGCGAGGGGCCGCCGGCCGGGGGCTGCGGGCAACCCAGGCCCCGCGGAGCCCCGCGCCGGGGACCCCGGCGGCCGCCCGCGGGGACGACGCGGGACGCGGGTGACCCCGCGCGCCCCCCGCCCCCCTGCGGGAAAGGGCGCGCGCGTCCCGAGAGTCCGCGGGGCGTGAGGCTGGAAACGATAGCGGGGAGCGATAACCCGCTTTCTCGGGAGAGAGGGAAGCGTTTCACGCTGTTTTATTGGACCTTATGAAACTAATCGTGAAATAAAGGAGCGGGCGAAATAAACCGCTCCCTTAATTGTTCCTTCCCGGACGTGGGGAACACCCGAGCGCTGAAAGCTTTTAAAGGAGAAATCCTTCGCTAAAAGCTTTCCATCTCCAAGGTAACTTTGTGGCTGCTCTGCTGCTGCTGCCTTGGAAGTACAGATTCCCGGGCCTGATCCTGATCCCGGAGAAAATCCAGCGCTCTTCCTTGGGGAAAGCAGAAAGCCCCGAAAGTCGGAGACGGATTTATTGGCGAGAAACATTTCCGCGACAACTCCAAAAGTTGGGGGGTGGGGGTGGAGGGGGAAGATGAGCGTGCGTGTGAGCCGGTGGGGAAGAAGTTAGCTAAGCACCTGGAAGTTTGGCTGCAGGGCGTCGTCTGCGCACCGGGGGATTTCTTCCCGCAGGAGGCAACCGCGCCGGCGTAACTTTGCGCGGAGCCCCGGGGAAGGACGGCGGGGGTGGGGGGGGCACCGCCCGTCCCGCTTACAAGCAGCCGTCGGCAGGACAGCGGCCTCCGGGCCTCGGGACCCGCGGCGGCCGTGCCCGGGGCTGCCGGGGCCGGCCGGGGGCAGGTGGAGGCGAAGAACTGGAGGGGGATGTCCTAGAAAGCCCCTGCCGCCGGGAAATCTCTCTCCTCGCCTTCGAAAAGGTGGGGGGGTGGGGGGATGTTAACAGGTGTCACCTCGGCTTTTGCAATAGCATAAGAAGGTATCAGTGTGCTATAGTTTCAGCGTTTCCAGAAAGCATGAAGAATAATGGTTCGACGTAAAGTGCTCTCTTTTGTCGATACTATATAGTCAAAATCTGAAAGAAGTGTAAAAATGTTTCCCCTTGTTAGGTTTAGGTGGGAGACGTCAAGACCTGTCTGAATTCCTGTTACTCAAAGGACCTGGGTGTCTGCTAAGCGCCACTTGGATTAGAGGTGTTAGTAGTTTGTCAGAGAAGTATTGCTTTTATAACTTTTACCTGATTACAGACCGACATAATCAAATTATTAAACGCGAAGCACTAAGTAATTGCATACTGCCTTGTTTCTATATTTCTGTTAGTCTCCAGAGGTCTCTCTCATTTGTTTAAAAGCCAATCTGACATTTCTGACCCTTGACTTCCCTACTTCACAGACTAAACTATTGTGATTGCTGCCTGTACTTCTCGTTAAAGTGTCCGTCTGTTTCCGTTATAATTTAAATATTTTATAAGTGAAAAAATAATACAGAAACCATGAAAAGAAATAAACTTTAATTCATTATTTATATTTCTTACATTGAAGCTTTATATATATATATAATATGAAAGATTGGTGTGTTTGCTTGAGCAATACAAGACTGACTCGTGCTTAAGTTTCAAATGTTTCTTAGCTAAGAAAGTGCTTAGGCATCATCAGGGATTATTTCAGGAGTAACAGCTTTCTATTACTTTTTCATTTAAGAAAAGCTACAAAAGTTATCACCAAACATTTTCTGTCATGGGCTTCAAATGGAAAATACCTCATATGTTTTCCAGAACTATACAAAGCAACTCAAAGTTGCCGAACAACAAACCAGGCAATGGTTGATTATCTAAATCTGGCTCCTAAACCAATCAAGTTTGAAATACTATGCTGAAACTTCGTATGGTTTTTTTTTTTTCTTACATCATAGAGATGTTTAGTTTGGAGAATTGAGATTATACCCCCATTTTTCTCAATATTTAATATAATGCAATAGAGGAAAGCAAGATACTTGGGACAGTGCCATTTTTATTTCATTTAGAGAAACGTAAACGTTTTGTTCCGATTTCAGCCTACATTTAGCTGTTGTGATCTACTTTTGAGTATTTGGCTTCGGTTATAAGCTTATGATAGATAAAACTAACAGGTTCAAACTTCAGGTTTTGCCTCATAGAAACACAAAGAAATGTCAAATAATTAATTAAGCTTCATGTTAGTATCAGCACATATCGATGAATTGTTAAGGGGAATGGGGAAGGGCTTTAAACTTCATTATGACTTACTGCCAACTTTCTACGCTTTGCTTCCTAAAGGCGCTCTCTGTGAATTTCCCGCATTTGCATTAGAATGCATTTAAGATGAAAAAATAACAGTGCTGAGTATACTTAGGGTTTCGTGCTATATTTCCCTGTAGTAACAGGTGACATGGTAACACTGTTAAACTACAATGTGGAATTGCAAGTGTGCAACCCCAAGTGAAAATTGTTCTCTTTCTTGGTTGAAAGCAAATTATCAATCAGCATACCGTGATCAATTATCCCCCTGGCTGCCACACACTGGGATTTGCACAAGGCATTGACATTGAGAAATTTCTCTTTAGAAAGGATGAGCGGACGGGATCCCAAACTTTGCAGCAGCCAAGCTAAGCTGCCGGGGACTCGCTTTTTTTTTTTTTCCTCTTTTTTTTTTTTTTTTTTTCTCTATTGTTGCTTTCCAGCTCATCCAAGACAAAACTAGGATATTGTGTTTACTTCTCAGTGCATTTTAAAAGATGCTGTATTTTAAAATAAAGGTAAAGAAAAACAAAAACCCTCCCATCCAAGCAAGCTCCCCCCCCCAACAAACAGCAAAGAGAGATGATTAAAAAATAAAAGAAGAAGAAGCAGAAGGAAAACAAAGAAACACAAAAGCACAAAGAAAAAGCAAGTGAGGGAGCCTGAGGAAGAGCGAGCCGCACACCCCTCTCCCGGTCGGTGCTCACCGTTGTTGGTAGGAGGTGATGCCCTGGACGTTTTGCGGGTTGCCGTTGGCCGCGGCGCCGGCTCGCCCCATGCCCGGCGCCGCCGGCACCCCCCCGGCCGCCCCGCCGGCCGCCGCCGCCGTCACCTGCACGCTGAAATCCGGGAAGATCCTGATCATCCCCGCGGCTCAGCACCCGGCGAGTCTCGGCGAAGAGGTGCAGCAGCAGCGACTCTCCCTCCGGCGGCTGCAGCAGCAGAGCCAGGCACACTGCAATCCCATTAGTGAGTGGCGGCCACTGTGAGTGAAGAAGGGCGCTTTGATGTGAGCTGCCGGGCTGAGATGGAGAGCAGTTTGGGGGGAGCTGGGGGTGGGGGGGCGGAATTTCACCAAATTGCAAACATGCAACGCGTGAAAATTTGGGGGGGTGGGAAGAGGTGGAATATAAGAGCTACACTGGGAAAAAAAAGGTATGTCTAATTACCACGGGAGCTGTAGATATAAGAGAAAAATCCAAGCTGAGGAGGGACAGGGAGGAGAGAGGGGGGCGCAATTACTTTAGCGGTGCAGTGAAAATGATGAGCAGCAAATGTTGCCTTTTTTCCCTCCTCCTTCTCGTCCCTCCACCCCCCACCCTCCACCCAAAATGCAAGCCTTAGAGGATTTCTCTGTCTCAATGAAGTAATAATAAAGGCGGCTGACCACAGTCTGGGTTAGCGCCAACTGGGAGGGGGGAGAGCAGGCAGGGGGGTGGGGGGGAGGAGGGAATATCCCTGCTCCCGGAGTCCTGAGGAGAAGAGGAAGAGTGGAGGATTGTTGCAGCGCAAGTTCTAGCTCTTGGTAACTTGCTTTTGCTTCCCCTCTCTCCCGCCCGCCTCCCGCCCCCCCTTTCTTTTTATGAAGGGACGGTTTTCACCAGCGAGGAAACGCGCCGCTTTTGTGCACTGGTGGAGTTTGTTCCCTGTTACAGGGAGCTGACTCTCCTCCCCTCCTAGTGTGCAGCGATGTTATTGCTAGTCAAACTTGTAAGGTGTGTGTGTGTGTGTGCGCGCACTGATCCCGCCGCTGCTCCAACATATCAATTCTACCGAGAGCCGCGCTAAAAGGCGCTGCGAGACTCCCCGGCGGCGCCCAGGAGAGCGGCTCGTTCTCGGCTGGACGCGCGGCCGCAGCGCCGGCGCCTTTGTGCCGCCCCGGGGCTGCTCCGCCCGGCTTCGCCTTCCTCCCCCGCCGCGAAGCCCGTATCCCGGTGCGGCTCCGCCAGCCCGCGGGGATGCGCCCCCGGCCGAGGCCGCCGCGGGGCGGGCGGCGGGAGGGAAGCGCGGAAAGTTGGGCGGGAGGTGGGACGGGAGGGGACAGGGACGCGGCGCTCGGGGATGCGCTCCCCGTCCCTCTCCTCGCTGCGGCGGGAGGCGAGCGGTGGGGAGCCCGCCCCGGGGGGCAGGGGAGGAGAAGGGCGGCGTGCCCGGCCGGGGACGGTGAATGGGGGTGGCAGCAAAAGGGACCCCCTCCCGTAGTAGGGTCCTACCAAATCTCCCCGCTTCCGGGGGGAATTGGAAGCCGCGGAGCTGTAGCCCCAAGCCGCTGGTCCCCGGAGCTGGAAGCGTCGTGGATGCGGGGGGAGGACTGGACTCTGCCAGCCTGGCGAGTGGACAGCTAGAGGGAAAAAAATAGCAGGCTCTGTGGGTGCACCTTACACGAGCTGTGCTGTTGACTGGTTCCTGAGGGAACCGAGGCTCGTACCAAGAGGAGCTGCGTGGGACAGAATGCAGGCTGCGCTCCCGACTACGTGTGGTGTTGGAAAGGCTATGGCAGCGTCTCCCAAAGGGGCAGATATCTCGGGCTGCTCCGTCGCTCCAAAGGCATTGTAAACTTCGCTTCCATAAATCAAAGCTGTCACCTGGGCCAGACTCCTCTTTTCCCATGCAACTGTGTGCCTGTTGGAAACGTAGCTTGGCTCCTAATCTAACAATATCCTCTTATCTTGACTTTTCTTTCCATTTCTATTCCAAACCAAATTAAGACACAGCAACTTTATGTTAAAACAGAGACTGCGTTCAAATCCTTTGTATTAAATAGCATCTGTGTTTGCATTCTGTTTTAATACAAAATGCTTTGGATTGCAGCTAATACCAGGAGATATGAAACTGGTTAGTCCCCACATGTTGCACATAAAAAGAATTCATAATGAGCATCTGTGGGATGTGGAATGGATCCCATGAGTTAGCTGAAGACCTCATAACGTAAGAGCTGAGAAGCCTAAGTGAATTATGACTCTCTTTCCTCGCAAGTAGGATTAATTTTCTATCCCACTTATATTCATTATCTATCCTGTTTATACTATAGGGACATCAATTGTTTGAGTGTTAAATATGAAGACTTTACAGAAACGTGTAGGTTAGATAGCTTGCAGAGAAGAGGGGGGAATGTTATTACTAGCAAAAATGTTACTCAAACTCCATATTTAAAGAGCAATATTTGATGTTGCTCACTTTTTTTTAAAGGAGCACAAATTCTACGCTTTTCTCTTACAACATATTTAAAATATACAGTTTACAAAGTACCCTCCATCTGCCTGTGGCCCTCCCGGTGATGTCAATAGGAATTTTGCATGCAGATGAAGGCCTGTATATGGCCTTTAGAGAGCAGGTCAGTAAATGGCTGGAGGAATAATTAAAGACTTCTGAGCTGCTCCTTTCCTTTTTCTTACAATATAGTACAAGACTGGCATGAATATAGGCTGGGCTACCACTCTAATTGGCTATGGAATAACACTGAAAGGAATTTAAATGTGGGCAGTAGCCATTTTCCAAATGATCACTCCATTACAGTAGTTTTGTCTGTCAATGCAAGGCCAGGCAGTAGAGTGGATGTAATCATGTCGAAGTCCCCATCCATTGATTGTCACTCTCTGCTCTACAGTGGCAACTCTAAGCAGATTTTCATGTTTCAAAGGGGCAGCCAGGACAGAGAGCCTGCCTTTAGCAAGCTTACTTCAGCTTAATCCCAAAAGTCACCCTTTTTCATCTGCGTAGGCAGAACCAGGATCTCTTGATATTTAATAAAATCTCATGACTATCGATTAATACCTTAATTTAAGTGTTAATGTAACTGAAAAGCTAGTCTTGATAACTTTGCTTGCACAAGTAGTCCCACTGAGTCAGTGGAACTACTGTAAAATAGTTTTGTATGCTGTAAAACGAGCAGGATTCAAAGACGGGCTTGTGAATGTCTACAGAATACGGAAGCATTTTCTTTCTCATAGCCCCTAAAAGAGATATCAAATAAAAATCTTTATCTCATACCTGAAGGAAAGTCCAGTTTGATTGTATCTTTTTTTTCCTCTACATTAACCACAATGGCAAAATCCAGTAAGAATTTCTGAGACTTACGTTATGCAACGATGAAAATATCCATAATCAAGCTTATACTCTGTGCTGTATTAAATAGAATGGACACAAATCACCGTGTATTTCACTAGTGCTACAACCTGCTGTGATGGATTTAAATTAATTTGGTGCAGTATGCTCGTGTAAATGCAATGAGAAGCAAGCCCAATGTTTTTAATATAGTTTATCTCTCATTTTGCTCAAATTATTGACAGGTTCTGGTGTCCAAGTGACATCGTTTTTGGCTCACTACCATATACTGTTATAAGATATTCTGCAAGTTGCTTTAGTATTGATTAAGGTAAGAAATGTTCTAATAGAGTACTGCTGTTTCTAACAATGTACTGTAGATCTTCCTCTCTTAGGCAAAAATGTAGAAAAGATAAAAACTAAAACCACATGACAGTGTGTGATATAATAAGATTTAATATTTATGCTTTACATATATCTATCTATCACAATTATCTATTATATCTTTATTCGCATTGTCAGTGTACTACTATTCCTTTCTTTCGTAGGTAAAAAATATCTCTTCTCTGGAAATTCATTTCCATTTACTTAAAGTTAAATGGTTCGACTTTGAATTTTCATTATCTGCTGTTGGAAGGAGCCTGTGACAGGTATGAGAGAGAATGCTACAAAGCTTCATTGTATCATCTAATTTTTGCTTCACTTTAGTCAGATATCATTTAGGTAGAGAGTAAAATACTATACGTAGAACAGGATAAGATAGAACAAAACAGAACAGAAATAAAATAAAATGAAAATAGGATATATAATGAATTACAGTAGAAAAATGCCTTTATCTTGAAGTGTTTGGGGTTTTTTTAGTTATACTGATTCCTCACTAGTGAGAAAATTGTACTAATTTTATATAAAAGGAATATGTCATAACAGGATATGGCATTTATCTTCCTGAGATAGGGGTGACCTCATCATTCACAAGTGGCGTAGCTATGAATGAATAATCAGCCTCCCCACCCATTAAGCATAGATAAAGTCCACGTCTTCTGTCTTAAGTATTAAATATTTGATTTATTATTTTACAACTCACCATCTCTACAAGTGTCCACTGGATGTTGCTTCAGTTGCTGCTTCCAAAATATATCATCAGTGTGGAGCAAATAAGCTCCTCAGAAGGTGCCCTGCGTAATAGTAAATGGAAGAAGAGAAGGGAAATGAAAAATAACAGAGGAGAAGAAAACAAGAGAAGATGGACTCACAGGAAAAATATTATGAGCAGAACAGGAATAAGGAGACTCCTTAACTGACCCATGCTTTTGTTGCCTGTAATATTCCAAGAGCTTTATAACATACATGCAGTGAAAATATTTTTCATTTTAATACCTAACATATATCAGCTACCTTATATCTCAAGTTATATTGCTGAAGTTATTCCCAAAGGAATTTGTATGTGTATAATGTGAGAGAAATATATAGTTAGGAAAGAATTCCTTTTTGCTATTTATCAGCAGTGCACGTTAGAGAAGAGCTGCAGTTAAAAAAATACAGTTTCTTTCTAGAACTATATAAGATAACATGATTTTCGTCTTCAAATGATGTCACGTGCTGCATTTTGTTTTCATTCCTTTGTAAAAGCAATGAGTGCAGTTGAAAGAAAGTATTTGGAGTTTAATTTTAAATAAAAAAGAACTGGCTGTTCATCTGTTCAGAAGGGAAACCTCTAAATAGAACATGAAGTCAGGAAAAAGACCATCAAAACTTAAATAGGAAGTACTCAGAAATTTTCCATCTGCACAATTCCTTGACATGTATTGGGGGCTGGAAGAGCAGGTGAGGGAAATGTCTTTTCTGAAAGGTTGCACTGGGAATGAAGGGCAAGATTAAGGTAGCCCCCTCCCCCTCTATATTCAAAAGAAAAGCAAGCAGAGAGTAAGATAGAAGGAAAGTGCCTGGGGAAAGTTGCATCACTATTGAAATCATAAAAGATGTATAAGCACATCAGTGGAAGAACTAGAAAAACTATTAGAAGAATGCCCTACAGGGCTATCCCAGTGGCTCAGCGATTAGCACACTGTGCTGCCACTGGGAAAATGCAGCTAAGGTTCGAGGCTAATCTTAGGATCTCACTCATTGGTACTGGCAGCTGAGAGCCTTATGAGGGTGGTGAGTCCACAGTGGAGAAAGACTGATACGTTGCTCACATGCCCAAAGGTACGTATCTAGGCTCTGTTTTGACCACTGATGCCGTCTCAGGAAGGAGCGAGTACTGTTTTTTTCTACCGTCAACTAGCCTAATTCATTCCCTGTGCAAAAGCAAAGTAGCTCCTTTGGCATCCTGCGTAATGACAAAGGACAACTAATTTTCCAAGACCGGAACATCAGTATTAAAGTAAATTTCTTGTGTTGTATACTTTGCCCTGGCTCCACATTTTGGTGAATGAGTTTTCTTTTAGCACCAGAGATTTCCTGCAGTGTTGATGGCCCACAAATTTTCTAGCAGCTCCAGCTGAAGATCAAGTGGCAGCCAGCTAGTTTTTCCAGATTCTACCTGCTTCTGCAGAGAACATGTAATTTGTGATGTTCTTCCAGGCAGTTTAGCACCTTTGTATCCATTTCCCTTGTCGTGGAGACCAGTGCGTGCCTCCAAAGTAGCATAACCTGCTACTTTGTTGGCATCGAACTGGGGTCCTGGAGATCACAAGTAAATTGTGCTGCTTCCACCTCCACAACCTGATCCATGGCACACGGCCTGATAAGAAGTTTAATTCAGGAAAGTGGAAAACCAAATCATGCAGTTGCTTTTTTATCTCCAGGGCTTCTAAGAGGTACTAGCATATTATGTTGTGTTCTTAGCACATTCAAATTTTTTGTCCAGTAATTCCCTTTGGTCCTGCTCATTTGTAAGGCAAGTGAAACTTATAAAGGACACAGGGCTAGTCAACACCCTTTTCCTTTTCATTTATTTATCTTTATTTTTAGCCTCTGTCAGTGTTCCTAAAACAAAATAATTTGTGAAGCAGCTGTTGGTGTGTCCTGAAAAAATGTTATCAATAGGCAGCTCAAGGTTTTTTGGCTGTACTTATCCTTTCCCTTACTAGTCATTCCCCTGTAATTCAAAAGAAACAGAAACCAAATATGCTCTTTCTTGTAATTCCTTTTTGATTAATGAATCCACGTTAATTATATATACAGCAAAAAAAAGCATCAAGCTTTCACTCAGAGCCCTTTCAGACAAGCCTAATACAATCCAACGTAGCCTTTCTTCATTGGTAGCACCAGCAATGCTCTGCCGAGTCATGCAGCAGTGAACATGAAACGAGCATTCACAACACTACCCATGCCTGCGTTTCCTTTCTTACAATCCAAGTTGGAAGTCCCAATCAGAACCAAAACCACCAGTGTATAAGCTGGGATCTCTCAGCAGCAGACATGGTAAGTGTCCAGTACACTTTAAAGCTGTGCTAGGTCCTTAAAGCCATGTTTCTCCACAGATATGGTTTGTTGGGTTTTTTCCCTGTTTTATAGCAGCAGTATTATTTTTCCTCTCACTGAAGAAGACAGTGCATCATGTCCCTGCATAGCATGGTCCCAGGAGGGCAGCCATGTGAATCTGGGACTCCGCTAACAATTTCTGAAACTTCAAGCATGTATGAAAGTCAGAAATAAATACTTTGATCTTTAGTCCTACTGTTTTTTTTCAAAAATAATCAAGACTTCTAAGGAAGTATGTGTGTCAAATACTTGAATGCAGGCTAGCCAGCCTAAGAATGCATCCTTGAGTAGGTACAGGAATATTTAACAGAGTACTGTTCTTATTAGTTATTATTTACACTATTTATTATTCTACAATTCCAGTTCTCTCTGTTAAGAAGCTGATTGTTCAAATTCCTTCCTTTTATTTTTCTTAATCAAGAAATTCAAGTATTGTGCATACTCACAGGAGGTCTTCAAAGTATAAATACATTCCAAATCTTACTTTTTCCATTTCAAACTTTTCTTAGGTTAAAAAACAAACAAACCTTTCTAGTA
This sequence comes from Phaenicophaeus curvirostris, assembly GCF_032191515.1. NCBI lineage: Eukaryota > Metazoa > Chordata > Aves > Cuculiformes > Cuculidae > Phaenicophaeus > Phaenicophaeus curvirostris. The sequence continues at coordinate 40,936,536 of NC_091396.1, read as the reverse complement.
TTCATACGTGGTCTATCCGAAACCTTAAAGAGGTAGCTTTATTCACGTCAAAGTTAGACCTCCATCCGTATTACTTGCACTTATGTCATTACTCTCCATACTGTAAATGTTGAGAAGAACTAATGAATGTGACGTGCAGCATTCAACCAAGTGTCCTTACGTTTCTTGCTCAAGTTTAATGTCAACAAAGCTAGAAAAAATCTAAGTTCTTTTCAGTCCATTGCTACACCTTTAGAGTTTCTTTTTCACAGGTAAGGTAGGCCACAGTCTGGCCATAAATTGTACCAAATGCAGAATGTGCTGAATTCTAAGAGGGAATTTCTTTTTTTTTTTTCTTCAGTTGTAAGTTTTCTCACTGCTTCAAAGTGTATTTTTGTTATCAGAAAGTGGTCATAGAATCATAGAATAACCAGGTTGGAAGAGACCCACTGCATCATCGAGTCCAACCATTCCTATCAAACACTAAACCATGCCCCTTAGCACCTCGTCCACCCGTGCCTTAAACACCTCCAGGGAAGGTGAATCAACCACCTCCCTGAGCAGCCTGTGCCAGTGCCCAATGACCCTTTCTGTGAAAAACTTTTTCCTAATGTTCAGCCTAAACCTCCCCTGGCGGAGCTTGAGGCCATTCCCTCTTGTCCTGTCCCCTGTCACTTGGGAGAAGAGGCCAGCACCCTCCTCTCCACAACCTCCTTTCAGGTAGTTGTAGAGAGTTGTAGAGTTGTAGAGGTCTCCCCTCAGCCTCCTCTTCTCCAGGCTAAACAACCCCAGCTCTCTCAGCCGTTCCTCATAAGGCCTGTTCTCCAGCCCCTTCACCAGCTTTGTTGCTTTTCTCTGGACTCGCTCCAGAGCCTCAACATCTTTCTTGTGGTGAAGGGCCCAGAACTGAACACAGGATTCAAGGAGCGGTCTCACCAGTGCCGGTCTGGACTGTAGTTTCTTTCTAAATGACATTGAATGCTTTACTTTATTTACTGGAAATTTCTCAAAAAGGCTACCTATCATACCTTTTTCACTGCCAGTGCATCACATAATCTAATTTTTGTGCACAAAAGTGGACAACATAGAAAATGTCTTTGTGACTTTTGAGTTTCACTCTGTTAGGTATTGGCAACATATTGGATGGAGAACTTATGGACTCTGAAGGAAATGCATAATGCAATTGTCTGGTCATCAATATATTAGTTTAATTATTACAGAATTTAGCCATTATTCTTTTGATTTCATGTCTGTGGCAACGTATGTTTGGCTGTAGAGTATGTATAGTTTGTGTAGATAGGGATGTCTGTTGGAAGAAAATTATAATTTCCTTACTTCAGAATTCATAAAAGAGACTTTATCGTGCCTGCCTTTTTTTTTTGTTCCAAGATGGATATTCATTTGTCTTTAATAGCTTGATAACCAGCAATGACTGTATTTGTTTTATTTGTATATATTTTTAAAAATACTGATTCTTTTACTGGTCCCTTGATAGGACTGGTCAGTGAAAGTCACTTCTTGTTAAGGATATCAACCTTTTCTTCTCCATACATGGTACAGAAGAAAAAGCAAGGGAACTCCTCCAGCCAAACTATCATTTCTCTTTAAATGGGTCCTTTATTTTGGAGAAAACCTCCTACAGATTGACAGGCGTATTTTATTTAATATAGATTTGGCCTCTTCAGTCTGGAAGAAGAAGAAATATCGAAGAGTTCATACAAGAAAATGTTATAACAACAGCTATGCAATGACAGTTAGTTTTTAGTTGCAATTTGTAATAATCACTATTCATCTCCTCAGCTTCTCAATTTCTGCAACAACTATGTGGAAAAATGTTTTTGTTTCATACTTTAGCATCATGGGAAGTTTCATCATTAAAAAAAAATAAGAGGAGAAATGATTTCCTTTAACTTCACTAAATCAATATTTCTTCCTAATATAGTTAAACTACATGCAGATAAAAAGTACCAAACAGATACACATAATTTTGAATCTCTTGGGGGTATTCAGATCATATAGCAGTATTCTTCCAATATTCAAATGTAATCACTAAATTAATTTAAACATTATAATTTTGTCTTGAAGAATATTATTAACAGTCCATTGTAATTTTTGTCATCAATTCAGTAACATGTTTTCTGTGTAACCAGCCCTTCACTAGATGCCAACCAAGTACAGCAGCTAGATATATCTAGAATATACTATAAGATATTACTCTTTCTGAAACTGAACTTTTGATTCTAATCAATCTTACTCAACTGTTGTCAGCTTATGTAGAGTTACATAATTATGCAGAAGGGGTGAAGAAGAGCATAATAAAGATATTATATACAAAAAAATCTTGAATTAATAAAATGACTAATAACAATATACTGAACACCCAAAGAAGAAAAAAATAACAAAGGTAAGATTTTTCTTGAGCTCATTAAACATCTTCACTTTTTATGGTCTACATTAATGATACTTAAAAGTGTGCATATCTGAAGATAGCAAGGAGAAGTATTCAGTTCGAATAGCAATACCATTCTTAGCCTGCAGAATATTCTCATTATGAGTCCTTGCTACTTCCACTAACATTACTCTTTTGCATTTGCTTTCTCGATGAAGAAGAGTCCATGAGTGGGAATAATGCAAAATAATTTGACTTTTGAGAGACTGTAAGCTCTTCAAACCTATTGTTATAACAGATGATGCTTGACATTGCAAATCATTCTGTCTTCCTTTTACATGGAAGTCCTGGTATCTGTAATAGATGTATAGTTGCACTCATGTGGTGCTGTTTTGTTAGTAGAGCACACATAACTGGAGTTAAATTATTTAATTTATGAAGTTTAAAGTATCTGCTATCTTCACTGTTAGTTAGGAAGAACTTTAAAAACTGAAAGAATATCCATTAATATGGTTTTCAGGGAAAACAAGCATTTAGAAAAAATGACATAAATATATCACATACAAGAAAAACAAGCTAACTAGAAAGTACCTTCATAATTACCAAACGGCATTTCTTCAGGTATGGACTGCATTTTGGTGTTGTTCATTGTATCATACAGACATTATTCCATTATCTAAAAAAATAACACAGTTTTGCAAGCAGACGCCTAGTGATCTATTATGATCTAGGAAGATAAAATTGCCACTAACCTTTCAAATGAGGTCCAGGGTTGAATCCTCACTATCATATAGAGAAACTAGAGTTTGACTTTCCTGTTCACTTAGAGCTGGGGCAGGGGGAAACAGTATCTTACAATGTTAAGCCAACTGGGTTTTATATATGAATATTCATAAATCCAGTCAACTCAAAATGGAGACCACTGTCTGAGATTCAGTCCTTATTTGGAAAGCAAAACAGGATTTCCCAGGACTTCATGCTGTGAAGAAAGGAGCTGCTAGGCAAGAAGATGAGTTGATGTCTTTTTCCACCACTAAGTACTAAAGTTAATGCGACTGTGAATCTATATTTCTTTGTTCAGAATTACTGTAAATGTTCTCTTGTGGAGAAATTGCTCAGTCTAGAGATAATTATAGTTACACAGTCATTCAGGTGAATTAGTGCAGAGAAACAAAGAAGGCTAACCTCATCACTAATGGACACAAGCAGTAGGCAGCAACTGACTCTAAACACTGGCTGTTCTTAAGTGTCTTAGCTTGGATACCAGTAATAGTATCTGCTTGGATAGCAGATGTGTATGCCCTGCTCACAGCTAATTATTTCTGCAGAGTGACAGTATGATGGTGATTAAAAATATATATTAATATATATGGTATATTAGACCTATAAATATATCTTGCCTGATTTATTTGGTCTGAACACATCTATAAATTGTCTGGCTTCTGAAGGAAAATGGCAAAATTGTCTTGCATGTAGAGGGATAGATTTCAAGTTAAATCAGTGGTTACAACACAAAAATCTAAATGAATGACAAACTTCAAAGAGCTCAAACAAGACAAATTGCAATAGATAAATATCAAAGGGCTTGTGTATGTCTTGAACAGATACCGAACCTGAGATCTGGATGAACGGGAAAAAAAAAATTATACTTTCACTCTGAGAAACCAAGAAGAATAAGAGCATTAGAGTATAGCATAGTGGTTGTAACTGCAACATACCTTATTCAGTCATAACTATTAATTTAATTGTAGTCTATATAAAGCAAGTGAGATAAAACAAGCGAGATAAAGCAAGCATGCCTGTCTTCCCCTAATTATCTCCATTGTCAGTTTAATTTCCTGGAAAAAATCTGTAGTTTTGTAAAAAAATATAAGCCCAACAAACAAAAACACCCACCAACAAAAGAAACCCTAAACCCCACCGCACAAAATATAACAAAAAAAAACCCACCAAAAAACACATAAGGAAGTGTTTTGAGCATGTTATATTTGACTTTTCATAAGAATTTCATAGAGGACAAGGAGGACCGCTGATTCACTTGGTTTTGAAAATGTCCAGGTTTTATATCTTGCCCCCACCTACAAGAAAAGAGTTTATAAAATGGTTCCAGTAAAAAAAGTCTGCAAGATGCTTCTTTGTTTCATATGAAGTAATATGCAGTATTGCTTATCTGGAGTCAACAAACTACAATCAGAAGAAACAAGTTTTCACTGAAGCATATTGAGGTTTGCTTTTGTCTTTGTGAAGTGTTTAAACATTTGGTCTTGAAAGTATGATTAGGAATCAGTAGTCTGGTGCTATTAAAATGAGTATTAAAGTGAATTGAGAATAATTTTTAGTAGTGTTTCATTGAAGTCAATGGGCCAACATTATCAGAAGGGTCTCATTGAAGTTGTGGAGATTAATTTTTTATTTCAAGCCATTGAAGTCAAAGGGAACAGGCTACAGAAAGTTAACCCCACATGGTGCGATTACATTCAATACAGCCTTATCTTGTGAAGAAAAGAAAGACTTCAAGTACCCGATGTGTATATCATCACTTTCACTCAATATATTAAAAAAACCTCCAGTATTATCAGAGGCTGGTGGAGTGACTGTAAACAGATGTTGCAGCTAGACTTCTAGGATAGTCGTACAATACCTTTTAACAGCACAGCTCACATAATAACACAGGATGTTTTCAAGAGACAAATGTTAGACAAGATATCACCTATCCTATACTCTTTGAACAATGTCTCAGGCTCTTGCTTTTGCCGGGTAGCCATGAGAATCAGGCTGAAGGAGTCCAATGTCTCATGCAGAGAGTAGCAGTTGTAAAAAGCGCATTCACTGCCTTTCCCAAAAAGAAAAAAAAAAGGTCTTAGTCCAGGAGAACAAGAATGCCTTTACAACATTTGACTAATGGAGAATAAATTTAGCTAGCTATCATCAGGAAAAGGAATCTTCGATATTTTTTAAAACTTTGAATTTAATCACTATTAACTTCTTGAATGTTTAGAGGAACTCACATAAAACCAGCAGGTGCATGACTAGGTCCTACTCTATTTTTGATGAGTTTATAGGGAGAGATTTCCTTTGCTTTACCGTTACATAGATGCTATAATTCCCCAAATATAGCTGTATAATCACTTCACAGTAGAAAACAATCTCAGTGGGCAAATACTATGAACAAACACAAAGTAGAAATGTGGAGGTATTTAAATAGATGTGCTGTTTTGTAGTTTGGGGGTCATTTGGGCTTAGCGTTTGTTTTTTTTTTCTCCACAACTTTAAAATGTTCTCTTTTCTCTAGATCTATTTCCCATTGATTAAAAATACTACTGTAAACATTTTTAGTTTTAAAGTGTAAGTACAGCAATCAAAGTTTCTTTGAATTCTTAGTTTGTTATATTCATGTGTGTCTCTGCAGCTCAGAATAATTCTGTAATTATGTAACTGCTGGAGTGAAAATATTAGTTAATGTCTTATCATCACTGGGACAAAGGGCATACGCCAACTTAGATGATGTATACAGGGTGACAAAAGATAAGCATAGTGTGTTCAGTGCAGTTAATACAGGACTAAGTCAGCCAATGTAGATCATAGAAAGGTTTGGCTTGGAAGGGGCCTTAAAGATCATCTAGTTCCAACCCCCCTGCCATGGGCAGGGACACCTTCCACTAGACCAGGCTGCCCAAGGCCCCATCCAACCTGGCCTTGAACTCTTCAGAGATGGGGCATCCACAACTTCCCTGGGTGACCTGTTCCAGCGTCTCACCACCCTTATTATGAAGAATTTCCTCCTAATGCTTAGTCTAAATCTGCTCCTCTCCATTTTTTGCTGTTGCCCATAGTCCTATCACTACAAGTCTTTGTAAAAAGTCTCTCCCCAGCTTTCTTGTACACTCTCTTCAGGTACTGGATGAGCTTAAGTAGCGTCAAACCTATCCTCTGAAACTCCAGATGGTCAATGATGAGAACTAAGCAGCAAAACTGTCCTGGCTCCCTCAAATGCAACACATTATTTTATTCATTTCTACCTGAGCTACAGGTGGCAAATCAGGCATTGCAGTACAGAAGACATTTATGTAACTTTAAAGTTGCACCAGCACCTAATGCTTTTCAGGTCAGCTTGGGAATGTTGGCTCTGGACCAGCTACGCTAGTACAATGCTCTGTTCTCTGTTGCGCTGCTCGCACTGATACTTGGTCATTTAATGCCAACTCTCAGCAAAGGTTTTACAGGATTTTTTTCTACCCTTCCATAGCCTTGTGATGCAGTTTCACAGAAACAGACAGTTGCAAGGAAATGTCATTCTTTTTACGTATTTGTTTATTTTACAAGCTCACCTAGATTCTTATCATCATGAGATTGGTCATTCAAATCTTTCTTCAAGTCTTAAAAAGAAAAAAAAATTATATTCTATATCTGGAGATATTCTCAAAAAAGCTCTCTTCATAGAGTGACATGGAGCTACTGAAAAATACAGTAATCAAAAAGGTTTTTGAGAAGGCATCATAGTCAGTTCTTTCGCGGGTCACTGAAAACTGATTTATGGTTTTGGCTGAGACAAGTTCTTAGCAGTTCTGCTTACTTGCTTTCTTGAACAGTACAAAGGAAGGACAACTCACAGTCCTAGTAGCTTCTGAAGGACTAATATTAGTGAAGAAAGAATGAAAATTAAATTTTGAGTTTAGTACCTTTTAAAAAAATAACTGAAGCAAGATAGTTAGGTGCCAGGATTAGTCAAATCAATGTGAGTTGAAATGGCCAAGATGATAAACTCTAAAAAGCAAAATTTTTTACTGGTAACTTTACCACAATGTTCAATATAGAAGGGCATATATATAATTATGTATGTGTGGTAGGACCCCTGTAAAGTAATAACTTTTAATGAACTAGCCCTGTTAAAATAATACATTTCTGGGCACCAAACCAAATATGTGCAGAAATACAGTGCAAACCTGAATGTTAAAGCAGGAAGCTAAAAAGAAAATAAAGAAAAAATAACAAAAAGAACATTCAGTAGGAAATTGAACTGATAAGCCTGCTTGTATTAAGAGTTGTACATGTTTTCATGAAATCAAAATAAATTTGATAAAAAAACTTTTAAAATTACTATATGCTGAAGAAATATTATTTATTAAAAATAAAAGATTTTTTTCCATGAGAAGGTTGCTTCTAATTTCATCTCCTGTGCTGATTTCAGGAGAATTATACCAAGAATGCATTTATTCCTTTTAGAATATTTCTTTCATAGTAGATATATGCTTTGCTTTATTAGGATAGCACTGCATGCTTTGATAGAGACTCAGTCTCTGATCAACAAACCTTATTCTCTCTTAAAAGCCTGACCCTGTGCAGAGCTTAGATCCATGTCCTCGAATAGTTTTAAGTACCAAATGCTTTTTGGGGAAAAAGGAGTTATGTTACCTGAGATCCAGATCTTCAGAGATAATTGGTTTTCTGAACTCCATTGAGTGCCAAGATCATTGAGCCCCAGGAGGCAGTGAGCCTATTGATGCTTTAGACATATGCTGTCATTCTCATATGACATTCAACTTTTTCCCCTAAATTTAGGAGCCAAAGCTGGCAGCGGTATTCAGTCTCGGAATGACAGGACCAAGGTATATGTATGTTTACTTCGTTCTATATGTCAAACATTCATTTTTGCTTCTCTCAGCATCAACTGACCAATGCAGATGATTCTCAAGAGTACAATTAGATTATTAAGACTTTCATTAAGAGTATATCTTCCAGCATCTCATGTTCTAACATCGGATCAATTTGTTGCTGAAATTCATTCTCATTTTAAAAAGGGAGGAGTCTTGGGCTCTAGCAGCTGGGGAAGTAACCGACCTGGGAAGCAAGCTGCCTCCAAGTGGCAAAAAAGAGCCTCAAAACTGAAGGTTGCTTTAAAAAGACAGGAAATCGATCAGATTTGGATAATAGATAAAAATTTTGAGAAATAAATAGTGGTCACAAATACTACAGAAGAAGAGCATCATAGTGAACTACTTTTCCAACTTATATTTTGAAGGTTAAGTATTTCTCCCCTTAATAACATTCCAATAATGGTTTCAGTGTCAGTTTTGTATCTTGTGTATTCATCATTTCATTTTTCATATATTCATGTGTTTCAAAAAATATATTTTACTTAGACGTAGTTGAAAACATGTTGCTGGGAAGTTTTAAGAAGTGGTACAAGAGTAAGAAGTAGCATTGCAAGGATAATGGTGTTCCATATCAAGTTAATTAGTTTATTTTACTACCTGTGTTTCCTGATGCTAACTGTGATACAGCTTGGTGCCATAGTGACTTGTTCTGAAGTCGCCTAAATTGAAAAGCAGTTTCTAGTGTTTTAGATCTACATTTTTATGGATGAAATATAGTGGATTAAGTGATTCTGAGCGGCTAACCTCAGCCTCTATCCTTCTAGCTTTTTCAGAGCTCTTGTGACTCATTGCCATTCTCCTGAAGTCACAGGGAAAGGACAGACAGTTTTAAATATGAACACAAAAAGGTCTATCAGGCATATGGAGATAACAGCCCAGAATTTTTATGAGACCTTGGAGAAGCTGGTTTGCCAGAATTCAAAATGATGGAAGTTGACTTATTTTACCTTAGAAGAAAATTTCCCACGTTTCTGAATTTTTGCCAGGAGCATCTGAAAATAATATTACTCATATGTGCCCTTGCTTGGAAATGGATGAAAAAAGAATAAGTAAAATAACACAATAGCTGAAAAATAGAACACATTTCTAAAAATCATTGCAAATCGTTTTGAACTTTATTTTAAAGCCCCTTCTCATGAGACTTGCTTGAAATCCTACCATGTTAGGTTCAATTCAGTGAAATTTTACTGCACCAGGATTTGGTCCTTGATAACAACATTGTAATGGCTGTACAGGATTTGCAAAGTAACACAGCATTTAATTACTCAAATATTTTTTTAAAAACAATTGTTTGCAGTAAGACAGGAGTGAGAGGACAAATGTTTCCTGATATTCTGTTGAGTGATTGAGACTTTTAAAAAATATATTTTATAAAACTCTTTTGATTGCTTTCCTAACGGAAATGCTAATAGTCAAAGCATCACTGTCCCTGAAAGTATAGTTTTTTCCTATTCTGGTGCTGAATGTCTTGAATTCTATCGATTTCCACCGCATTTTAATTGAAGGTTTTATAAATACACTTAATATGCAAGACATTAAAATAATTCAGCTACATGTAACTTCATAAGAATTAACTTTATGAAGACCTCCAAATATGAAAAATATGAAAAGTCATAATAGTGACTTTTTTTTCCATTTTATCTGCAGAGGGTACTTTAATAGAATTTGGGCAATATATTTTAACAATTTATGATTCTAAGAACATAGTGGAGGCAGAAGCTGCCGGTAATGAAGAGATACCAGAAGCAGACGGTTCAGTTTATAAAACCTCTTTCATTCATTAACTTTCATCTAGAGTAAACATGGCTTGGGAGGGAAGTGCCACAGAAAGGCACCACACTAAATAAAATATATCAGTGGAATACTTTAAAGAAGTCAATGTCAGCCAAAATGCATAGTCAGCTCCCTACCTGTTGCTTTTCATGAATGAATGCTGCTGCCTGTAGCAGTGTGCTAAGGCTCTATTTGACTTCAGGGAGGGCAGAGGAGCAGAGTGAGGCTCTAAAATAACCAAATTCCTACCAGCATCATGGATACACTACCCATTTAAGGATCAGAGATTTTTTTTTCTTTTCTTCTGCAGAGAGAAATAACCTACCAGGAGTGAATTATGAGCAATCATTGACCATTCAGGGTAATAATCAGTTTATTAAGGGAGCTATTTACAAAGTTGCTGCAATTATAGCTGCCTTCTAAGCAAGTATACACATCTCCGAATTCTTTTCTCTTGCAACCTGTATTTCTTTTAGAGACATGTAGAATAAATCCTGAGCAAACATAACAGTATGTGGCTTTTACCTGAGCTTTTTTCTCCTCACTGCAAATAAATTCAAGAAGGAAAAGGCAGAGATATTACTAAAGACTGAAAATAGCTACAATGATGTTGTTTGTTAGATAAAAATCTAGGAAAACCAGAGTTAAGAATCTCACCAAATCCATAAGTTACTTACAGTAGCTTGTAACTTAGAATACTGGCTCAGCAAGTGCTTTTTGGAAATAGGGAGTGCTGACTGCCTTCTCCCACACAGCTGAAGTGACACTACAAAGATGCAGAGGCAAATTTCAGGTGGAGCAGATGATTACATATCTCTTTTAACATCCATGTAGAACTTGGGTTATCATTGAGTCAGCTAGGTTTACAATTTGATTATGTCTCCCACATGGAAAGTTGCTACCCTATTCTGGAAAGCCTGAGATGGACTGCATTCAGCATATAGAACTCTCTGTAACTTTGTAAATTCGTGATTTGTAAATGCAGTTTTCTCCATTCAATTAATCATTTAAGTATTTTCTCACAATTTAAATCTAGCCTTACTAAATGCTACATGGTCAAAATTCCCCATGGTTGTGAACACCAGCAGTGTTTGCTGAAATCGTGCTCAGCACATAGGTAGTCCTGCCGAATTCAGCTTCCCCATCCAGCGCAAAACTAACACTATTCTGAAATCCACATTAGTTCACTATTCTTTCCTAAAGGGAGAGAAGTGGGAATTAAGTACATCTCAGTGTGAAATCTTACATCCATTGTACATACTATCTCTAAGCAAGCAGGAGTACAGTGTCTTCTGAGGACAAGGGGCCAGTGACCAAATTGCTATTGAATCAATTGAACTATAAGTACAATGAAGCCTAGGGCCGTAGCCATTTGGCAAAGAGCCTTATGATCTGTTGTACTGTGGCATGGGTTTCCTGTGGAGATTTGGCTTCATCATGAGTGCCGGTGGCCATTGCCATCACTGTGTGATTGAGGTGGGGATAGAGTAACAATGTGGGAGTAGCATTGGGAAATTCAGATTTTTACCCCTTTTTTTTTCAACTTATTTTTCCACTTCCATGTGTTTTTTATTCTGATTTTGAGGACAGAAATAATCATGCACTTACCCTGTAATAATGTAGTAATCTGTCATATAAATACCCTGCCATTATATGGTAATTATGGTTTCATTAAATGATCAACAGCTACCATGTTAGCCAAGGATAATTACACATTTGTGCCCTGTATCTTAAAGTGTTCTCAGCTCCTTTTTTTTTTGCTATTGAAAAGGGAGAAAAAATGTTCCCTTGTGAATAAGACCACAATTTGGCCCAATGTATGCATTTATTCAGTATGACTTGGAATGCCACAATCTCCTATTTTGACTTTATTCCACAGCATAGCAAGGTCTCATTTAAAGGAACTTCACCACAGCTATTATGGCTACACATTTTCAAAGTTTCCTGAATAAGGGGCCATTCCACATTACTGCTTTTTTTCCTTTTCACTTCCAGTGCCAGTTCATTACTTTCCAGAAATTTAATAACACACTAGTGTGTGGATTACAGCTCTCTGTCTGTACAACCTGGTTCAGTATTTGACACTGACCCAAGCAATCTGGTAACTTGAAAATTTCTGTGATTGTCCTTAGCTCTAAATATCTTCTTATGCTTAGTAAAGAGAGACATTCTCCACTTGCAAAATTCTTTCTTTAAGTTGAAATTGGACGAGTTGGACATAAGCAGCATGTATAATGTTCACAGAAGCAGCATTAAATTATGCTGAATAGACCAGTGTATGTAGATCTGCTCAGTTTTACTATGTAGACATGGTAAAAAAATTAACATTTTCCTACTGTTGACCTTTTAGCACAAATGTGTGATTATTCACTACATACAGCTTTTGACCATTCACTGGGACTAAGGTTGTCAATAGCTGCAGTATTCTGGGTAAATACATGATGGGTGAATTTGGAGTGCAGTTTGGGTGCTGTATCGTGGACTTGTAGGCCTCTGAGTCATCCCAAGGTACCTAAGCCATTGACATGGAGCTGTGGGAGGCTAGCGCTCTCCTGGAGTGACAATTTCAGCCCAGGTGCTGAAATTGGGTAGCAAAAGCAACACTTGCCACTTGCATTTGGGAATTGCATTGTGCCTAAAGTTCATGGTAGATTCCCCTTCCTCCTGGCCAAGCAAGTGGCAGGCTGGAGTCAAGAAGCTTCATTTGAAATTGGTACCATAGCTGCATTTTGCTTATCTGGATCAAGATTTCTTTTCAGAGACATATGCATAAACACTGAATGGCTAAGAGGGGAGGAAAGGAAGGGGGAAGGGCAATTTTACAGCTTCTCTTTTAAGTATGTTCCGTGATATGCAGAGGTTTGGCCCATTAATTCCTGAATTTCTCTCCTGCCACCAACCCATTTTTCTTCTGCCAAGTACTTTCTTTTGCAGGCACTTTTCACTTTTCGGTTACACTCTTCCTCATCAACTTTCCCTTTTCCTGCTCTTACTGAAGAGCCTCTGTTATAGCTGGTTTGACCTATTTGTCAGCATTTTTCCTTTTCCTGTGTAATTTAAATTGTCAGTTCCAGAATTTCAGGGAGCCTTCTGTTTCCAGCATATTCATAGGCTCCGATTCTGCATGATAACTTGAGCCCAGGCATAACTTGACACATTCATTAAAAATATTCATACAGCAAAATAACTGAACATGTGCTCCACAGAACATTTTCCAAACCATTCCAGTTCACTAAAAAGTAAAGAGGGCAAGGTTATTACAACACATACTCTGTACTATTTCCTTGTGTTTGGAGTAGCCCTAGAAGAATCTCTTTTCCTTTTAGATAAACACATATGATGTTTACATTGAGTTAAATGCAAGCAAAATTTCAAATGCAATACAAACACAGTGGTTGATGACCGTCTTCCTGAAATGTAGACTTTTACCCAATGGAAAATTATTACTTTCCACCATTTCCTGATGTTAAACCTTTTATTTACTTCATTTACAAAACAAAAAGACTTACATTCTGTGATACAAGTAATTTGTCCCAAATTAATCGGATAGTTTGGATTTTAAACGTTCAAGACAGAATCTGGATGGAGTTGAGTAGTGAAGTCTGATCATAACATCCTTTATCCAGTGACAGCACTCATCCTTTGACTGCATGCCTAAAGTTGCCACAGCAATCTGTTCTTAGAGCATAACACAAACTGTTGTGTACCGTGGTTTATTGATTTCTATTTGTACCATGTCACCATTTCAAGTGAGACACAATATACTCAGTAAAAACCAGGTATTCTAATGCGATCTATCTGACCATATGGGTCCAACAATCTGTTGTTTGTACAAATGCCTGTGAGGTAGGTGCTTCTTGAAAAATAATGAGTTGAAGTATAATAAAGGAAAAAGGTGTGCAACACAAGAGAATAGAGAGTATGCAGATGTAATCTTAACCTTTGTAAATCATCGTAGATGCCATAGGTTATGACACACAATGCAGTCCTGCACATATTGCTGAATAAACAAAGAGGTTCAGAAAATGCAAAGAATTTCTAGATCCCGTAGAGGTATTTGTCTTCTGCTCTTAAATTCCACTCAATCCTAAGCCTTATTTATAGACACATTCAGGACATCTAATAAGTGTTTTCCAAGTAGAATTTATTCCCAATCTCTGTTGTTACTGTGCATATAAAAAGAAAAGAAAAGCCTCTGCAAGAAGCACAAAAATGCAATCAAGAAATTCAAAGCAAGATTTGTACTTTCCCATCCCCAATTACCACTCAAGAGAGAAAACCTGACTGTTGAGAGAGGAAAAGCAGCTCTATCTTGTTTTATTTATATATTTATTTATTTTTAAAAAGCTTTGGTAAGAAAGGGAATAATTTAATACCAGGAAACATACAAAAGAAAGATGGCCACTGATATTATGTGCAAGTAAAGCATACTCAGGTAACTTGACCTATATTTAAAAATATATATATTTATTCTGTCAGTGGTTGCCAGCACAAAGGCAACCAGTCTTGCAACTGGTGACTTCTCATTGAAGCCGCAGGCCTGTGTGGAACCCTCCAGGCAATCGGGTCCACAGATGTGCTCTAAGGTAGGAGAGAAAGTCACTAACAGAGCAATAATTTCTCTATGGATGGGTTAATTGAACATTCTGGATCCTTATACACTGACTGTTTGAAAACAGCTGAATATAGCAGCTGCACAAAGCTGGCGCCTTTTATCTTTATATATCGGTCTCTTTTTTTTCTTTTATGGATTGCACATTTTAAAAGTGAGCAAGTTATTAAGGGTTTTATTGATGCAAGGGAAACATCTTCTAGTGATATAACAGAAGTGAAGGTAAAACAAAGGAATGAGGTGAACAATGATACAAGCTTTGAACTTTAAAACGTTTTATGTTGTAGCTGAATGCCTTGGCAATAAACCGTACGATATGTATACAACCTACATGGGCAGTTCAAAATGTAAATGATAAGGATGCAAGGACGCTTTCAAACACATTTATTCTGTCAAAGAATTTGTTATGTAAGTAAATATTACAGGGAAAAAATGCATTTAAGCAATAGTAAAGTGAAAAACCTTGTCAGCTAATAAAATGGTTCGATAAAGATGAAAATAAAACTCTTACTACTTAACATTACCTTTTACAGCTGTGCCACGCCATTGTTTTGTTTTTACCTTTGGGTTTGGTTTTTTTCATTTTTGGTATCTTTTTGAGAGGTTCAATCATCTTTTGAAAGAGTCCTCCCCTTCAAAGTGGGAAATCTTGTTAGTGAAAAATATCTCAAAAGAAAAAGAATTTGAAGTGCACATGAAAGGTGCTTGAACTGTGACTAATTTACAGCTTTATAGATCATGTTAGGTGAAACCAGGTGGTGTTTAACAAGGTAAGCAGCCAAACGCTTGTACTTGGCCCTCATGGCCCCTGCCAACCCAGAGAACTGGAATCTCTTCACAGGTCTCAGGCTTTCAGGTTATCTAATTGTTGTGTGTTTTTCTTTGGAGCTTCCTCTTGTAATTGTTTATTAGAAACCATGGGCACTGTCATTCTGATTTCCACCTTGGACAAGTACCTTGTTCTTTTTTTTCCCCCCAACCAGACACATTCAAAGGAAACTTATTTTAGAGTACAAATGACATTTTAAGTACCCTCCTTTATTTATGCTACTATTACTTTCTTCAGAGAACCTCAGACTAATGGGTATTTGATACTTTAACTTCTGCAGTATTATTACAAGACAAGGGAAAATAATCAAATCATTAGTGATCTGAGTAATGGCATCTCACATACGAGACTTCTTAGTACACTAAGTCTGGAAAACAGTCAACAAGATAGTGTAGAAACTGGTTTTAGTTTTTGAAGCATCAATATGCATTTTCCTCCTGTACAGTAAACAATCTAGGCTATTACTACTACTACTACTACTACTACTACTACTACTACTACTGCTACTGCTGCTGCTACTACTGCTACTGTTACTACTACTACTACTACCCCTTTTATCATTAAAGGGTAAGACTTGATGTTCTGGGGCAATACGCAAATCCATTCAATTGGATAGTAAAAAATGTTTGCTGGGGAAACAGTATCAGAGATATCCTGTAGGCTAATACTTTTCCTGGTGTGCACTCCCAGCAGTCAAAGTTTTTCTCAAAGTTCTGCTGCCTTACCAAAGCTGGTCACCCTAACTCCCAGGACTTGTTTCCTGGAAGGTGCTGAAGGGTCCTATGCTATGTATAGGACAGTTAGGCTTTACTGCAGCATGAATATATCCTAGTCAGTAGCAAGAACCAACAATTTTCATAATGAACTTCTAGATGCCACTGTTATTATTGGATCATGAAAAGAACTTGTAAAATATCTGAGAAATTTGAAAACCTTGAGTTAAGCTCCGATTTGAGAACAGCTGTTCCTTGACCTGTATTAACACTCCTATGAAGCAGGATTTATCACTGAAAAAAACAGTAACAATGAGCAAAAGAAACCCCAAACCAAGAAAGCTTTGCTTTCCTTTCTGAGATCTCTAACACCCTGGATATAGCAAAGAAACCAAACCTAGTTCTGGTGTTTCTGACACTCTTAATATATGCTATAAAATACTTTGTATGCTATGGGACTTCCTGATGGGTTCTTCCTGGTGTCACATTTGATTAAGTAAAATGGTGGAAGATGCCACAAATCAACACAGTCGTAGTGGAGACATTGCTGGATTTGATCATAAATTGTGGATTTCTGTTCACGTGAACATGAACTCTAAGTGAAGCCATTATTTTGTCTTATAATGAGTACCAAAAAGTTTATATTGTTTCGAATAATCTGTTCTTTCTACTACTATAGAATTCTTTTTTTTCAAGGTTACTGGGGACTTGGGCTCGTGCTCAGAAATGATGTTTCAATCCCACCAATTTTCCTCCAGTGGCTTTTAAATGCTGAAGTCAATTTGGGAAACAAGAGCCTAACACCTGTATTAGTTACTTATTTATGAACATTGCAGTGGATTTAACGTTAAACCCTTACTTTTTCATATTTGAGTCCAGATAAAACTGCCAATTGCTTTCTTTTTTCTTCTATTTCTTTGAATGGAAACTACTGGATTTTAGATGCAGTGGACTGGTGCTTAACATGAAGTCTCAGATGATCTTTGTTCCACGGAATTCCTGAGTAATCCTGGAGAAATTGTTCACTTTCTCTCCCTCCACTGAAATTCTTTGCGCTGTTTGTAATGGCACTAGTGATGTTAAATTGCACCTTCATGTAGGGGTGAATCTGCATGGAGTGTTCATACAGTGTGGAGTGTCATACTATGGAAATGTCCATAAATATATGTTACTTGTATTATGTCCCTAAGCACAAGTTTAGTCTTCCCTGTCTTATGCACTCACTATTGTCTTTTCCATAAATGGAAGCAGTTGAGCAAGAATTCATTTCATGAAGGATTTGGAAACAGGTAGTTGAGTCCTTAGCTGTCTTGAATGGCAAACAGTAAATGGCCTAATGCAGTGCAACAAATTAAATTAATTCCTTTCATGTGTATTGTCTGTGTCTAGCCTTTCTTTTCTTAAAAGAAAACAGGTCTAATACCCCAATGTAAAACAAAACCATATGTCATAGTTAATTAAGTAATTGCTCTAAGTTGCCATAACTAACAGATGCATGCTTAGGTATGTTCACATTGTGAATTCACAGAAAGGGTCATAAGAAATTAAGAAGTTTGAAATGGAAGAGAGATCACTAGATTAATTACTTTACCTTAAATTTTGTAATTGGCCTCTC
Organism: Phaenicophaeus curvirostris; assembly: GCF_032191515.1. Taxonomy (NCBI): domain Eukaryota; kingdom Metazoa; phylum Chordata; class Aves; order Cuculiformes; family Cuculidae; genus Phaenicophaeus; species Phaenicophaeus curvirostris. Next base: position 40,918,972 of record NC_091396.1, on the reverse strand, counting down.
TTACAAGAACAGATACTTTAAAATTCCAGAGATGATAAATGAAGTACTTCATTAATTTAGGTCTTTACCCTTGAAGTAATTGTCTCTTTGTATATATACAATTTTTTTTCCTCCTTCCCCTCCTTTCTTTTCCCTTCTGTTTGGCTGTAAACACACAAAGCAGTATCATTGTGATCTAGGATTTATTTGAAGAGATTTCATCTGGAATGAAGTCAAGCAGAGCAGTAGCAGGGGAGCTTTTACAGATTATGACCTGTAATCTGGTTAATACTCTGAAACACAAAGATCCAAATGTTGAGTAATTTTGGACAAGACTACAGTCAATGTGGCTATGTGCCCTTCTGACAAGACATCCTGGAGGCCAAGAAGACACCAGCTGTCTTAGAAGTCCGATATGAGGTAAAATGCTGTTTATGTAGTTACTGACACTTAAGCATGATGTTTTCAGCAAGAGCAACACGAACTTTTAATCACAAGACCATCTCTTTATTCTCTGTCATCCTGCATGATGTTTCTCCTGGCAATAAAAGGCTGCAGAAGACTTAGTGCAATATAATTTCATCCAGTACTACTAAAGACAGTAGGTCAGTAGCCATTAAAACCCCAAGCTTTTAATCTCTGTTTTGGAGTTCATCAGACAGCAAACTGGTTCACAGAATCTGGATCAGGTCCTCAAATCTTGAGTAAATTTCACACCCTTGAGAAAAGTTAATTGATAGATACAAGGTACATTTACAATCTTGTGCTTGAGGAGCCAGGACAACGTCTGAAAAAACCCCTCGTGACTAGATCAGAAGTCCTTTACTGTCAAATGAAATACCAGCAAGGTTGTTTGTGGTATGTAAGTAGCTCCTGAATATGCAGACCATGCTGAAGAAAGCTTTCCTGATGTGGATGTATGTTTTATATGCTGCAGAGGCTCACTTTGAGGGGACTTACATTGTGACTGCTTGAGAAAGGTGGCAGAGCAGCAAAAGCTGTAAGATGTGTTCTACCATCACATGGGTTCTTTGGTCTTCTCCCTTAGCACAGAGGGAAGTAAAAAAGTTATTGAGTACTTCAGCCAATATCCTTGAGTGTCTTGCTTTTCTTTTTAATTCCAGATTATGTCTTTTTTTTTTTTCCAGTACAAAGGTAAGGGATGCCACAGATTTTCCTCCTACTAGCTTTCCAAAACTACAAAAATTTCTAAGTTGATTTCAAGTCAGTGGGAGCATTCCATGGTGTTGCAGCATCAGTATCTGAAAAACATGACTGGTTTTGAGACTCTTTGGCCTGAGTGCATCAAATCATTCAGATCTTTCTGGGAGTTCGTTTGATATAAATGTTTGGTTGGAAGCGTTACAGTGCTCACCTCCTTGAAGGACAGTTGTTCTGGTAGGTCTCCTGTGTTTTCATGATATGCCATATATATTGTCAGCCCATATCACTGTAGGTAAGATCTTTTCTCAAGCCTGCCAGCACAGCTGCTCAAAACTCCCCTGGCTGCTAGTGGCCTAAATATGGCCACAACATAGGAATAGGACACACGATACTCCCCCTGGACACAATGGGTTTGAGAAGAGGACACCAAACACCAGTTGCTGGTATGATTTAGTTTCTGTACCTAGATGTTGGCTAGCTCTGTGGAAAGATAATTTTGTCTTTCCCTTCATACCTATTTTAGTATTCTTTTTTACAGATAGCTGTGTAACATATTGCCTAGTTCTTGAATAATCATGTCCTTCAAGTACTTATAGATTGGTAACCAAAGTGCTCTCCCCTACTCCACTCCCACTTAAGTTGACATTTTAGTAGCAGTAAAATAAAATACAGTAGAGCAATAATGTGGGTGAAAACTAGAAAAGACAAGAAGAAGTTACTTATATACGATATTTTCCATAGGAACATTGGTGTACAATATCTGTTCTAAGCTTCTTGAAACCTCAAGTTATTCTGTTTTTAAGGTAATTTGTCACTTTAAAAGCATAGTATATAGTTGTATCTTCTGTGGAAGGTCAAAAGAAAGACAAAATCTTTTTGAACTTGCTGAAAGTCACGTACTTAAAGTCAGGGGTTGTTGGAAAGCTAAGCTAACTCCTGATGAGAACCCTACCCATAGATCCACAGAGAATATTTTCTTCATTTCCCTTTCTCTAACATGTTCAGTTTATTAGCTACATCTTTCAAAACTGAAAAACTGATGGCAAATTTTAAAAAGCAACAAAACTTCTTTTCCTTCTCTAGTCTATAAATAAAACTAAGAGAAAAGCTTGAGATGAACTGTTTATAAAAGCTTGAACATAGTAGCCAGAAAGAATCAGTTCTCCAACTTTATGTCTTCAGTAAAATCAGTTTTAAATTAAAAACATATTTATATAAATATACTTAGTTGTTTTGAGTTAAATAAAATAAAAAAAATTAATTTGAGAGGCTAAAAATAATGTTTTATCAATATGCTTTACTGCTTATTTATTGGAAAGAATAAACTTTTCCTCAAGGAAAACAGAATACAAATACACAACAGGATGATATTTAATTGTACAAATCCAAGCTTCCTGTGTGCTGATCTAAATGAATCCATGCTGAATTCAGTCTTTCCAGTCACTGTGCTTGTAGTAGAGTTTTCTGGCTTTCCTTCAGTTTCTCAGTGTCTTTGTGGTAATGGCTGTGCCTAAATAGGGAATGCAATGTTCCAAGTGACTTCACACAGACATGCATAGGGCCTGATCCAAGCCTATTGACAGGGGCTGGAGTCCTTCCATTTGCTTCAGTGGGCTTTGAATCAGTTATTTTATAAGGACGTTGCCTCCTGGCTTCCTGATGCGGTAGACATGCACAAAGAGGCCACATTTGCAGTGTTCCTCTTTTTTTGTACTCTATCAAATAGCATCTTCACATCTAGCTCGCTCTCACCACAGCTTACTATCTGATTCAAAGAACTGGTTTAGGTCCTCTTCTTAGCTTTAGGATTAATGTACTAATTGTGTTAGCTTTTATTTTTTGTAATTTAATCTTATTTGATTACTTTCTATGAACAAATCTAATTTTTCTAGATTTCCTCTGCTATTACTTCTCTGTTCCTCACAAGTAATAGCTGATCCTCCCAATTCAACACAATTTATGAAAATTAGTATCTCTGTTTACTGCCTTTCTAGGACCATTGGTGAAGTTAAACAAGACTTAACATAGTACAAATTCCTATTGTAATCTAGGATTTTTTTTCCCATTCACTGTGAAGCTGTTCATGAGTGGTCTCTGTATATAGTCATCCAGGTTGTCATATCAATTGATAACTATCTTCCAAATCAAACTAATCTGAACTTGCAAAAAACTGGAAGTGAATACAACCTAACATTTAACCAGAATCCAAATGTAGTACAGCCAGCAGCACAAACTTCACGTCATGTTCAACCAGACAGATTTTTATGGTCTTCCTTAGCTTATTAAATAAAGATTTCAGCCATTCTGTCAAAAAAAAGTAATCATGTTCAGCAAGTAAGTTTTGTTAGTTATAAACTCAGGGTACTTATTTTTCAGTTGTCCTTAGTCATCTGGATGTTTACTGGCCCTGTTCCTTCTCTCTGTGGGATACAAAGTAGTCACTGTAAAATTGAAGATTTTTGAAAATTCCATTCTCTTTCTTTCCCTTCCCTCCTTGCAGTCCAGAATGTCTTACTTTATCAGGAATTAAAATAGACAAATATGCTCATGCTACAACAAGTCCACAGTGTAAGTACTCTGGCACTGTTAGGGGCCAGTCATCTTAAACAGGCAGCTTGCAAGTGCTCATGTATTTCAAGCATTCGCTTTCTTGGTCTTTACTAATATAAATTTACTGGGTCTGTCTGCCTTAGTTTTTCTGTCATCTTCCTCTTCTTGCTTTGAAGGAATAATTTTTAAATTGTTTGGTACTGTACCTTACAGAGTTTTAAAGGATTGTTTTAATTCTATTATTGTTTATGACCAAGAACTTAACTCTGGCTTGCTTATTCTAAAGTAAGTAGGTGTGAATGGTGTATCTGGAAATAAAGAAAAAAGAAACCTGGTATGTTAGCTGAAGGAATAACTGAAATACTCAAGAAAACTCAGGAAACCTCAGTGAATAACATTCAGTCAAAACACCTGAAGTGACAATGACTAATTATGGATCTTCAAAAGAAATAAACAAATAGACAAACAAAAGAAGGGAAAGACACAGAGGATTGTAAGTAGTCTGTTTCCACAGGGGTCTTTGCAGCATTAAAAGCTGGCTTTAAAAACAGCGATGACATCTACATAGGTAGCATCAAGGGTGACTGAATTTGAGCTCTGGAATCATAGGACGCAAGACACTGTCTAAACTTTACCCAAAATGGTAGGAGATCTTGCCCCCTGTTGTAAATGGTTGGTTAGTCCTCCTAGTGTATTTAGTTTTTCTTTCTTTCTTTCTAACATAGGAGACAAAAATTATATATGATGCTTTAAAATAACAAGCCTTTAGGAAAGCAATGTTTTTCAACAATCTATTGTAAAACGTATTTTAAATGGATGTGAGTAGAGAGCTTTTTACAAGTAATTTAACTTTCCGCATGTGAGAAAAAATGACTGATTTTCTGACAGTCAGTTTGGCTGAGTCCCCCACTGCCAGCAGATTTCTCATGACACAGTCCTAGCTGATATTTTTATGTTCATTCAGTACTGTGTGGAATAGCAGGACTGTGATCTTGACTACTCATCCCTCTGGGCAGATCTCAAATACTAAACTCACCTTGTGAGACTTCTGTGTGGCTACCAGGCAGGTGAAGATAACCATCCTCTTGAAATTACAAAGCAGATTAAGCATCATGTGAATACCTTTGCCACTGAGACTGATACAGCCTCCTAATTTTTGGCACTGCTCCTTTCAGGAAAAAAAATTGTTCATGAAATATGGTACAGATAATTACCAAACTGAGAAAAGCGAGCTTTCAAATTAATAACAGGCATAGGTCTGGGGAGGGAAGGGAGAATGTTTGTTATTTTTAATTGCAGTTTGGTAGATACAGAGTATCAGGTCTAAAACTGGTGGGGAGACTGGCATTATTTCAGTAAAAGACAAATCAACGACAAAAATATCATATAAATCGGAAGTTTCTGTGCTGTGTTTTGAGTTGTTTTCCTCTAAAATCTGCATTTCTTGGCTGCAACAGTTCATCATGTAAACATAGCCCAAGTCAGATCTGTAGAGGAGAACAGCTGGTGCTGAGGATCCTGCATCCATACCATGCATTTGCAAACTTATATCAGTATATCAACATGGAGGGTGGGAAAAGGATTCTTTCTAAGTCGTTCTAGTCTCGTCCTCTATATCAGAGCTGTGCGTTAGACCTCCTCTACATTAGAGTTCAGTACTGTTGGGGCATAATTTTTAAAATGTTTTATCTGAATGCAATCCATATTGCGTGCTCCTAGACCACCTGCAACATGAAGCAAAGCCTGCTAAGTGGAAATCATTATGATCTACCATTCAAAAACATGCTTTGAATCCAAACAAAAATGCTAGTTTAGGTATAAACCATCTTAGGTGTGAACAATCTGCAACAAAGTGAGGCTATAGAAGTCATAGGGGAACTTCTGTAAGAATACGCTCAGCAACTGAGGGAGGTATAGCAGCTAATTTTTGACCAGGGAATATGTAGGAGCACAGAAAACTGTGGAACATATCCCACATTTGTCTTCACAGAGATAAACAACCCCTTGTTGGGTTCAACCATGAAATCATGTCTCTGAAAAATTTCTCAATGTAATATAAGCACTATTAAATGCAGATTTGTTGTCTTTTGATATCAATACGTGTCTGGCATCAGGCAGTGATTATAGAAAATTATTTACGCTATTGCAACCTCACATTTTATATTCCCTATGTTAGTATTCTTTTGAGTCCTTCCTTTTTGTCTTTGTCATATATTCCTCCTTGTACTTGAAATGTGGATTTGGTGTTAAATTGCTTTAATTGAGATTTTTTCTATTTCAGTTCTCTTCTACAGTATGATGAATGCCAACTACTCCAGTATTTTAATTAATTAGAAACATGTTTAGTACATGGAATGGTATGTCTCAATTTCTAAATTGCCTATAAAGAGCATTGTATAAAAATTTGCTGATGTTTTCATGAGGTAGCAGTACTGATTACTGTAATAAAATACCTGTGGATCTGAGTTCAGGGAGTAATTCTGAGACTCAAAGGAAATGAAATCCAAGTGATACGTGAAATGTGAAGTCTTAAGATATATATTAATTCTAACCATCTGGACCTTTGTGTCTCTTCTTCACCTCACTATTCCCCATGTCTTCATTCTTTCTTTCTTCACTTTCCCATGTCATTTATGTGAAAGATTCTGCTACCTGTATAGGACACAGATTCCTCTTTGAGCTACGAGGCAAAAGGGCAGAGAAAGAACTTCATTTACATGATTTTTTCAGAATTCCCCTGTGACCCCATGGAGACCAAGACACTCCTCACAACACATTGGCTCAAATCTCAGAAAGATGGGAAATACCAGAAAGGCTAATATAAGCCTACACGTCTCCATGGAGCACTGGTTCAGTAATTTTTTGGGACCTAATTGCCATAATACCCATCCATGAGAATTTATTGCAGTAAAGAATATTCTGCACGGATCCTATTAGTCCTTTGCTGTCAAGAGTGCAATATTCTTGCCACAGTTGAAAGGGAATCAATAAATATATATATATTTTAAACCAGAGCCAGTGTTGGCTTTTTTTTTTTTTTTTTGGCTACAGTTTACTTCTCTCACAAAACCCTTCAGTGAATAGCATTTGCTAGGCTATGCAAAGTTAGTCTAACTTCTTGTTCAAAGTATTTAAATCTGACTATTTTAAGTAATGGTAACACGGGGAAATGCTTTCAATAATTGTGGCTGATGTTTACACTGCTTCTCTCAAAATTCCAACAGCAATATAAAGCACCTAACACCAGAAGAACAATATTTGCATGATGTAATTATTTTTCCACATGAAGGAAATAAATGCACTGTAGAACTAACTGTACTACAGAGTGAATAGACAAAATGCTGAAACTGAGTAAAGCTTGGGCAATGATAGGCATTGATTGCATATGTTGCAGCAAGATGACGCGAAGTTCAAGTTCTTTTCTGGCTCTTCCCTCAGAGAACAAAGTAAGGGCTTTTATCCTTTGAAAACATGGGGCCTCCAACTAGGTTTTTCAGGAAGCTTGGAAGGGAAGCAAGCAGCAATTTGTTATAGGCACTTCTGGCAGAGGTAAAAACCTCTTAAAGTGGGAGGGAATTACAGGGAAGTTATTCCTCATCCTGTACCCCAAAAGCAATATTTTAATTTAATTTCATTTAATTTTGCTCTAGGAACCATCACTGATATAGTAAGATAAGCAAGCATTAGGGTTTGGTGCACACGGAATAACTCATTTAAGTTTTCTGTTTGACAGTTGTATTTTGAGGATGCAAGTAGATGTATGCCATGGTGTAGGAAAGACAGTGCACAGTCGAAATATTCAAAAACTTTTACTTCCTAACTTCTACAGCTTTCTCATCACCTATTCTTCTCAAAGTATGCCATGAATCAAATCCTCTGTTCTCATGCTAAAGAAGTACTTTTGAAAGGTAATTTGGAAGCTGCAGTCCTCTCTTGATCTACATAGCAGGATTAGTATCAGTAGTCCAATTTTACCCATTAGTACTTGTCCAATTCACTGAATTGACTCTTTTCAGAGCACAACTGGCATTCAGATTGGAGACTTCTGGAATGGTTGCTCTGTCCTTTCTAGACTGAGAAAATGAAAGCCATGATAGAAAATACCTGATAGCACAGGTTAACAGCTACTGTATTTGAGAGTCTCATGTAGATACTCAGCACACTGAACTTAGACCATAGGAAAGAAGAGTTTTGAACTCCAGCAATAGTCTTCCTTTCATAAATACATGAGGAATTTAGAATTAATATTGTTTTCATTTTCTCAGTCTAGAAAAGGTCTCTGTTGATTGAAACTGCTAAGGAAGATATTAGTTCTTTTCATTTGTTTCGTTGCCTTTTGCCAGATTCTTGCTAGGAACTGGAGATAGATTTAAAGGCTGAATGAACAACCTTAAGTCAATGGACTTCAGAAGTACATGATAACACAAAGAGTTTATATTAATGTGGAAATACAAAACAGGGGAAAACTATTTTGAGCAAATAATGTTAAATTCAGAAGAAATGCATCATGTCCCATTCCACTAATATTTTCTCTGAGGAAATAACTCTGTGAGGTGCTAATCCTGTTCTCTACACAGACAAAATTCCCTTCAAGTCAGCGAGAGTTTTGCTGGTGTTAAGACTGCCTGATTGGTATCCAAATGTATTCAGATTTACGGTTTGAAGTGTCACATAATCTTTCCAGCAAAAGTACAATACTTAGTGGTCCCAATCCGGTGAAGATGTCCACATAGACGGATTCTTATTTGCAGCCAGAGTGATTTACAAGAGCAAAGACTAAATCGGCCGTTAAGATCACTGAGATAGCCTTCCTCAAAAACAGACCAAGAAACATTTCTGTAAAACTCTCTTCTTATTACTGAATGTTGTTTATAGCTGTTCTGTCAGTGCTCACCTCATATAGATTCAGTACAACTGCTCATGTATTCATTTGCCAATGCCAATTTTTGTGCTTTATTTCCCCTTCTGTTAAAGAGGCCTAACTGCAGTGAGGTAAATATTATTCTTCTGGTACTGGGAATATGGAATTTATATACTAATTCCATGAGAAGCTTTTGTATCTAGGCAGGCCATCAGATTAATAAGATTATTAACTTCTGCTTGTTTTATTAATCTGCAAGATCTTTCCATTTACAGTGGCTTTTTTGAACACTGTGATAGTGTACCGTTGCATATGAGTTTATGCTCTGAATAGGAATTTCAAAGCAATCTAAAAATATTTTACGTAGTGTTTTCTGAATATTCCAGAAAGATAGATTCCATACCCTTAGTGCTGTCAGAACAAGTAATTAATTAACCAAACATCCCCCAAACAATACACTAAAATAAAACTCTCCACTGCTTTAAAAGAAGGAAACAGTTAATTGTTTTACTTGTCCGCCAAAAATAGCTTATCTCATATAGATACAATATGTAGATATTGATTTGGTAAAAGCACGGTGAAAGAATAATCACAATGACACCTAGTACACTCATATTTTTAAAAAAACTTTTTTGCTAATAGCCTTGCCACATGATTGAAGAAATACATTTCAAGTAAAGTCTTCCCAAAACTATGGAGAGTTTTATACGTTATCCGGCTAAACTGAAGATACTTTATGATATGTTGGGAGAACATTTTTCTCCCTAAAGATTCAACAGCCATTGTGATGAAGAAAATACCATCCTGTCTACAATATATTGGTGATAAGAGCAATCCCCAAATATGTGAGACGGATTAAATTACTCTGCCTGAAGAGACTTCAACCTTCATTTTTAACTGTTTGGCTAGTGCTGTAGCCACAAGGCTGCAAGGATTTTGGAAGAGAAGTCCTTGTTAGTCCTGCCTGTTGGATTATTAAATATTCACAAGGGCAAATACTGTGAGCATAGCTCTGTACCAGTTAAGACATATTGAACCATATGGGGATATAGTACAAAAGACCTGGGTTTAAATCCTTAGGCTTGCATTAGGATTGTAATGAAAGCAGACATTTATTCCTGGATTTTAAAGCTGAACTTTCATCTCCTGAATTTGAAACAAAAACACCTTAAACATTTAAGTTAGCTCCAAGCATGTTTTAACTATAGCATCAGCATCACCTGTAATCAATTGATGATTTAGAAATTTGAATGGTATCTGTCCCTATGAAGGCAATGCATGTTCTTTCTGGTTTTTTAAGCTTTTCCTTTAAATATAGGCCATATGTAAATGGTTATAATCAATGAGATTTTTTATAGGCAGTCAGGACATTATGTATAGTATTAAAGTCAAAAAACATTATCATCTTTCAGAACTAGCAAACCTTATTAACTTCACTCCTAGTACTGCATTCAAAGAGTTGCACTTAACAGCTCGATGTCCAAATGGAGACCAGTTGAGAGTGGTGCTCCTCAGGGGTTGATATTGGGACTGGTGCTGTTTAACATCTTTGTCAGTGACATTGACAGTGGGATTGCAGGCACTCTGAGCAGGTTTGCAGACGACACCAAGCTGAGCAGTGTGGTCAACGCACTGGAGGGAAGCAATACTATCCAGAGGTTCCTTAACAAGCTTGAGAGATGGGCCCATGAGTGAACCTCATGAGGTTCAACAAGGCCAAGTGCAAGGTCCTGCACATGATTTGGGGCAATCCTTAGCACAAATACAGGGTGGACGGAGAATGGATTAAGAGCAGCCCTGAGGAGAAGGATTTAGGGATGTTGGTGGATGAGAAGCTCAACATAACCTAGCTATACGTACTTGCAGCCCAGAAAGCCAACCATGTCATGGGCTGCATCAAAAGAAGCAAGAGCAGCTGGTCGAGGGAGGTGATTCTCCCCATCAGCTTCACTTTTGTGGGACCCCATCTGGAGTACTACACTCAGGTCTGAGGCCCCAGCATGCAAAGGACATGGACCTGTTAGAGTGAGTCCAGAAGATGGCCATGAAGATGATGAGAAGGCAGGAACAGCTCTTCTGTGAAGACAGGCTTAGAGTACTGGGCTAGAAAAAGAGAAGTCTCCAGGAAGGCCTTATAGTAGCCCTTCAGTATCTAAAAGGGGCCTACAAGAAAGTTGAAGAGGGACATTTTACAAGGGCATGTAGTGATAGGATAAGGGATAATGGCTTTAAACTGAAAGAGGGTAGATTTCAATTAGATATAAGGAAGAAATTCTTCATGATGGTAGTGAGGCATTGGTTGCCCAGAGATGTTGTGGATGCCCCATCCCTGGAAGTGTTCAAGGCCAAGTTAGATGGGACTTTGAGTAACCTGATCTAGTGGAAGGTGTCGCTGCCCATAGCAGGTGAGTTGGAACTAGATGATCTTTAAGGTCCCTTCCAACCTAACCCATTCTATGGTTCTATGATTTGTTCATCATATTATGCTTTTACTTTTGTAGGAACATGTTGTTACACTAGATATCAACCCGCTTGTTGATTCTTTGCTTGAAGTCTCTATTACTAGTGCAATTTACTTCAGTTCTAGCCTACTGCATGCCAGTAACACTCCTGGGTGCAGAGTGACCATTTATACTGATTTTTATGAAATTAATTACTTTCTAGAAAGTAACATATAAATTAAGGATAATGTAAGTTGTAGCCTCTGTATTTGAAAAACTACTGTTGCATTTAAAAACCCATACCAACTTGAGTACTTCCTTTCTCCAAAACAAATAATTAAAAGTTAAATCAAAGAAGCATGGTAAGTTATACAATTAATTATTGGAAGATCATCTAGATCTTGAAAGATTTAACAAGCACAAGAAAATAATTGTAGTAGGATCTTCATGAGCATTGATACATTTTACATAACTTATTTTTCTATTAAATTAAACATTGATGTTTAATTTACCCAACTATTTCTTAGTTTATTAGCCTAACACACATCCTGGCTCTGGTCCATAACATGCATCCATATTGCTTAGGTCAATCTCTGTAGTATTCTTGTTTCTTTCTGATATGTCAAGGCAGAAGCATTTTTTTTTTATTTATTCTCCATAGACCTGCTGAGTTTATATAAGATGCTGAGCACAATGAGCTAGGTCATGCCTGTTTTTTAAAATGTGCTTTGCAGAAGATTAAAGAGAAGAGAGGCAACAACAACCAAAAAAAAGTACTAAGTACAGTATCTTGTACTGTTTGCTGGAAGTACAGTCCATATCACAGCAGTCATTATTATGCCTGTCAGTAATACAGTAAGCATCATACATGTGTTACAATTGCATGTCTTACAATAGTGTTGAGCTATATATCAAATTTTGCTTAACACTCAGTTGCTAAAATGAGGGATAATCTTTGAGTTTAAATGAGTAGAAAGAGTAAGAGAGAATGAGCTTGAAAACAGAAGAGGTAGGGCCACAAGTATTTTATTTCTCTTTAAAGCTATATTTAATATTGTCCTTGGTTCTTAAATTTTTCTTAATGCCATACAAAGCATTCAGATTATCAGATTTAATGACTTTGTGCATGTAAATTAGGTGTTTGGGCTTTAGAAGCCTAAATTCAATCTATGCAGCCTAGTTTGAAAACAGTCATTTAAATAGGAGCTAATCAGAATTTCTGAAAAACAATTCGTTTCAAGATTCAGATGTAAATTGAGATCCTCAAATTTAGAGACCCACATTCAGTGGGTGCACTTGACTACATGTTCTTGCTTACATTTAGGACTCAAGTGGGGTGGAAACCAACAGTACCTACAACTGTACCACAGAGATATTTCTCTATTCACATCTTGGTTTTGTAAGAAAGGATTAGATTCTGTTATTTCTTCCCTCTTTTTGCTTAACATGAAACTAGGAGGTTTTAAGACATCAGAGGTGTACTGTGAAATTGTAAAACTTTTTAGACGATAACTATCTATGATAAGGGAAAAAAAGAATTGTTCTTTTGTCAGCCTTGATATCAAATGGCACAAATTAACTTAAAAGCTTTTAACATGAATTGTAAGCAGAGAGACAAATAGTTGCTGTTGATGGAAAGAAGCAGTGAGCAATTTTTAGAGGGTGCAAGAATCAAGGAAATGTGATACCTAGAAGACTGAAGACATTTAACATCCATTTAATATCTTTGATTAAAAAAGGCAGACAGAAACTGTTTTATATATAATGTCATCAGTATCTTTATCAATAAAGATTTTTGTTCATAGAAAAAAAAATATATTAGAAGCAACTTTCTAACTGTCAGGAAAACAGTGTTTTGAAGCAGCCCAAAAATTAGAATAAAGTAGTGACAGTTTTGTCCTATTAAAGATGATGTTTTACTCACTTCAGGAGAATGTTACTTGATGCAAAGGTATTCAAGAACAACATGAAATACCTTTAAAGGTCTTCTTCATTTCTGGGTTATCCTTTAAACTATGGAGTCAGCCTGTTTAAGTTTTAGTTGTTGAAAAGCTGCTCAATGGGCTCACAGGGGCAATCAGCCCATTCTTCCCAAATTAAGGGATTCTTAAGGGCTCCTCCCAAACAGAAAAGGCAACTTGAACCTGTTTACTTTATAAGGCATGCAAAATTTTCCATTGCTTAAAGTTTTGGCTTAAAACTCTTATTCCAACTGCAAAATTGTGCATTAGACATGGGAATAAGCATGAGGTATTAATCTGCTTAGATTTCAATAATTTATTCTCTGAGGCACTCAATGGATAGCAATTTTAGCCAAGTAGCTTGAGGAAATGTTTAAATAAAACTTTTCCATGTGTTAAACAAACATTGATGACTGACAGTAAAACATAAATTAAAGTCATAAGAAAAATAATCATAGAATCCATTGCTATGATAGAGAACTTTGCAAAGGTACATGAAATCCCATTTGAAGCCAAACAATGTAGCCTGTTACTGTCAGAATTTCTTCTCTTTTCTTAGCCTTATATCCTACTGGCTTACTGCATTTGTTAAATTTTTTTGCATAGCTTTGAAGTGTTTGGCCATAATTTGAGCTTCCCACTACAGGGATGTTTATCAAGTGACATCTGGATTATTAAGTACTCTGTCAAGATGGGAATGTTAAAAATTTAATCGATAGTGCTTTTTTTTCCTGGTAACTTAAGGAATTTCATCCCGCATTTCCAGTCAATTGGAATGAAACATATTTCTAAGTTACCTCTGCATAGCATTTCTCTTTTCCCCCTTCTTGATCTTGAAAAATTGGGTCAAACTTGATTTTTAGGTCACAGTAGAGAAGCACAAAATCAGTAACTAGTTTCACACTGTTCCCTGTAATAACCCTTTCATTTATCCACCATCCTGATGTTTTATCAAAGAGTTGAGAAGTGATGAGTTTCATACTCATTATTTATAAAAAAAAGGCACATGGTTCTGAATGACAAATAGTTCATCTTAGCAATATATGACAACCTGAAGACTTCAGCCATAGGTCAAAAATTTATTTTTTACTTCAAAATCAAGGCCTCAGTATTCTGGAGCTAGAATAGCTTTTGGATGTTTTTTTGCCTGCTCCCAAAAGGAATCAAATAAGCAGTTTAAAATCAGCTAGGAGGCTCCTATAAATTATTATAGTATCATTGGAGGATCTTCAGAACACTGATACCTATTGAAAGGATCTCTCTTCATGCAAGATTTCATATTTGTATCCCGGTGGAGTGGGTGAAATAAGGATGGTTTGTGACCCACCTGTTCTCTGGAATGTTCCAACACCTTGAATAGAGTTGAGTTCATAGGAACCATAGTTAATAAAACTAGCAAAGACAGGCTGGAAATGCAAAACAGAACAGCTTATTTATTTCCAGTATCCCACAGACCCATGGCTAGGGCTCCTAGGTGCTGTTGCCGTACTGGTACTCGTGATAGAAACAGTGGGAAGGAGTGCAAGAAACAAACAAAAGCTGTAGCCCAAACTCTTTCCCAGGTTCTAAGAAGGGCTTTAAAATGTAAAATTACAGGCACTTGAAACTATCCTTTTAATTTCTCTATTAAATTATTATGCTTTCATTAGTCTTTTATGAAACAGAAAGAAAGAAAGGAAGGCTGAACAGAGCGGGCCGTGGCTGGAAGACTAGCAGAGAAGAGAAGAGGAAAGCACAGTCCCGTTTTCTTTGTAGCACCTCTTTGCTATAGAAAACTCTCACAGCTTCTTTTGCAATCTTGAGAGAGGTCAGAAAAGAAGAACGAATGTGACCCCTAGAAAATAATCTCTTTCATCTCCCTTGCTCTGCTAAGGATACACTTCTTGTCTTGCAAATGGAGCCGTTTGACAATCATTGCTCTCAGTGTCTGGTTAAGCTTCATCTTCGGAGCTAACAACTAGTGCACTTTTGACCTCCCTATGCTGCACTAGACATACAGTGGCAAAAAAGGTCAAGGAACAACTTTTCCACAAAGACTGTAGTCTGACAAACCTTTTCCTCTGGGCAACCTCAGAACTTGGATATTGGCTTTATTGGACTTGATTTTAAGAAAATTCAATGTTGCGCCACTGTGAGCCAAGACAGCCATTCTCCTGCTGTCGTGGTGAAGTTCCTATGCTAGTCACCTTTTTGAGACACATTTTTTTTACAGTTTCTCCAGTGTGTTTATTTTCAGCTTTCTGTGCCTTTAGAAAGGGAAGTGGGTAAAATTCTTCTTTTCTCTGCAAAACCATGGGCTTGTCTTGCTGTGGTGAGAGCAAAGAGGCCAGTACTATTTAAGGCAGGAAAAGTAAGTGCACAATTTTTGGTATCAGTAAGTTATTCAGCTGCCTAAAGTTTGTATACAAACACTAGAAATACACAGATTACCATATATATTAAAAAAGTGAAGCTTTTATTTTTATACTAATAAAAAATAAGCTTTTCAACATTTCATTATTATTAATTCTTATCTTAGTTCATGAATTATAGAACAAATTAATAGTGCAATGCCTATTCTATTTTTCTGTCTTCAAAAATATTAAAAATTTGGTCTCACAGAAGTCACCAGGAATTCAAATCCAGGCACCATTCTATCATCTAATCTAGGGGATTTATCTGAGTGATCCACTTAAAGGTCTTTTGCTGTCATTACTTACTTTTCTCATGCTTACATTCTAGGACACATGGTATGCTACAAATAAGCTGGGTCTCTGTCATTGGCCAGTGCTAAAGGGCAATTTGTCACCTGCTATGGTACTGTGCGCTCAGCAGCTTTAATTTTGAAAAGGATCTAAGTTCTGCAAAATTCAGAACAGCAATCATTTCCTTTTTCTAAAGATATTTTCAACAGTAAAAGGTAAAGATTTGATTATGAAATAAATTAAGTTTAAAACCTTGTATTTTTAACTGAAGCTTGAAACAGATTCCTGTATCCAGAACAAGATAATGAAAAAACGCAGCCTTCTATAAAAGTAATAGGTAATATGCCGCACCATAGGAAGCTTGTTTAAAATGACAGATTGTTAACCAAAAGTATAATCTGTATGAAACTGCTGTAGCACAAAGAAATTACTACATCTTTTTTAAGCATATGGTATGTAAACATGTTGAAGGATTTGGGCTAAGGAAAGGTGCTGAAATTATCTTAAATCATTTCCCACCCTTAAAACAGGTGCAGGCCCTCTATTTCTATAGGCTGATTCATTCCACTTTATTAGCACTTTAATGAATTCATATTAGTGGCTTCTGGTTTCAGTCTATCTAATGGAAAATTATGTTGCACGAAGACTGGCTATTCATAGGACCACCACATTTTTTTACATCACAACAATACTGCCTTTTGAAGCAACTATTTCCTAGTATCATCCATTTTCCCATATGTAACTTGTATCATTACTTGTTTGTTTGTTTATACATTGCTTTGCCCTAGTGAATACAAGACCTTGCTATCCAGCTTCCATTTCACAACACTGCAAAGGAAGAAATACTCAGGGATCTTTTCCCCCTTTCATTCTAATCATGTCCTCTGTGCTGAGAACAGAGTTTCCTGATAAGCAAAACAGACAATGAGAGTCTGTATCCTGCTTTATGGTTCAGGCATTACTAGTAAATAAAAGAGCAAGAGCTCCCTTTTCAGAACCACTATTTATGGATCCTTGTGTAGGAACAGCTTGGCTTTTGTTCACTAACACTATCACAATGAAATTGCATTTAAAGATTTCAGACCTGATTTTAAATGTGGGCATAAATGGAAGAACTGTATACTATATAGTTTTGCTTCTTTTTAAAATTTAGCCGATGAGAAATGTTTTATGTGTCTGTGAGTAGGAGTAGAGAGGAAGTGTTAGTGGGTTGCTGTTTGTTTTCTCCTTTTAGTAACAAGCAGATACTCTTACAAAACCTACTCTATTGTCATCTTTAGTACAAGGGAAAAATAACAATATAATCACAAAAGAAGCAGCACCAGGAAAAATTGCTTAAATGAGAAATTCATTTGAACGTTTTTTTATGAGGTCCCATTGGTAATGAATCATAAGAACATTTTTATCAAAACTGATGTTTCAGAAAATAACATTGTAAAGATGACCTATTTACTGGGCACATTTTAGATTCAATTACATAACTGTAGCCCTTACAGTAATTCTATTAGTAGCCCACACCTACCTTGAGAAATGGTTTTCTTGGTTGTGCAGAAGCCTCACCAAATCCTCTCTTCTCCATGTGCTGGCTCATAGACATCACTAATCAAATTCTACTTTCCAAGCATCTAATCTATCATTTCACTCCTCCCTATTAAAGACTGTCAGCTGCTGTTCACCAGAGTGTTGGGAAAGTTTATCCCACGTTCTTAAGCCTTTTTTTCCCAGCTCATCATACATATCCAGCACTGAAAGTCAAATTTACCCGAGAGGCCCATTCTTCTATAGTACCAGATCTGTATGTGTTTGCTGCAGATACTAAATAACTGCAATTCTAGTACCTCTAAATATGCCATGTCAAACTTTCCCTTTAGAAGAGCTAGGTGAAGTCTCAGACCCCGTTCACAGATGTAAGAGTTCAGTTGCAGATCTGTTTTGATGAAATCTCAGCCCCTGTTCAGAGATTCCGGTTGTAGTAGGTAAGACAGGGCAAGCAAAAACATTGTTCTGGTAGCAGCAAGAGCAACTGGTAAGATGCTCCTGAAACTTTCTTTTTTAACCTTTCACAAACTCAATGCATATACAATAAAATATAAGTATTAGAATGTAGATTTCTAAGATTAACATGGACTTCCTACATACCATCATTTTAATTTGACTAAACCTAAGAAATACGTTCAGAGATCCTTCATTAGTGTGTTTACTGCCGTGATAAAGATCAGGAAAAATAAATATTATTGATCACCTTAGAAAAAAATGTAAAAAATAATGTTAATATATATCATATTCTCAAAGAACCACCTGAATCTTTGGATGAGGATATATAAGTTGGTTTGTAATGGAAACTACAGTTTCTTTTAAGAAAATGTTAAAATTAAGAGTTACAGTTGTATGGAAACTGTGGTTTGCCTCCTGCCTTGTTTTAAAGACCCATAAAGTAAAAGTCCTGGTATAAAATTTTCTCGAAGGAACAAAAAAAAGAGCATATGATTGCATAAAACTTTCAAAGTACAATGGAAATCTTAGAGAAATATAATTATTATTGTCAGTTTATCACCTCAAACATGTTGTTGTAAATGTCATTATATCAGATGAGTTTGAAAACAGGTTTTTCATTTCGCACCTTATTTGACAAGGAGATTCATTGTGTAGAGCAGTTTAAGATGTCAGTCCTTGTGGAAAGAATTGAGTTGTGCTGATGTGCTTATGAGCATTCCTCCATCAAAGTATATGATTAAAGAAGGATTATTCTTCTGAAATATTGTTATCCAACCATCCTGAAATATGAGTGTTTTCTTTATTGAAATATAATTTATCACAGTTAACTCCTTCTAGGTAATCATGTATGTGTTACATATGGCATATGGAAAGCTGGTTACAGTTATTCCCAAAATCATATTTGAGATAATTTCTTATGCTGCAGAACAATAACTTGTCAAGTAATTGAAATAATTTTTTTCTGACATCACATCTTCATTCTCAACAGGGGAATGAAGAGGAAAGAAAAGAATTACAGGCATTTTCTATGCTTTTCATATGTGCCTTTTGTCTGTCAGTGGCCCATTTTTGATTGCCTCAGAAAAAGGCAGAAATCCTCCATCTTGCTTTGGCCAGTTTTGCATTGAGTTAAGAAATTTCCTTTTCTTTCAGCTTTCATCATGGAGAATGAAGTTTGTTCTCCACTGTCATTAATTAGAACTAACCTGCTCTCTTAGCACAGCTGCCTGGTCTATATTTAGGCTTCTTTACAATCCCACTAAGACACTTGACTCAGTAATTTCTTGTAGAAATGAAATTCCACAGATTAATTATATGTCATGTGAAGAAGTACAGTATTGCCTTCTGTCATGTCTAAATTCACTACCAATCCATTCCTTGAGTGACTTGGTATAATGTGGCTGGGAGAAGAAGACAGATTTGTCTTAACCAAACCATTCATTATTTTGAATACCATTATGTCTATTGTGTTACAAAACGCTATCAAATACCTATATACTGCAGGCATAACTCTACTTTCCCTCTCCCCCTTCCTCCATTCTCTTCTCTTCTCTTCTCTTCTCTTCTCTTCTCTTCTCTTCTCTTCTCTTCTCTTCTCTTCTCTTCTCTTCTCTTCTCTTCTCTTCTCTTCTCTTCTCTTCTCTTCTCTTCTCTTCTCTTCTCTTCTCTTCTCTTCTCTTCTCTTCTCTTCTCTTCTCTTCTCTCTTTCATATCATACTTCTCCACTTGCCTAGGATGATGAACTTTACATTTCCAGATGCTGTTCTACATATTAAAATCCAGTATGGCTAAGGACTAACGTACTGGTATACCTACTAGCTTTGTCTTCTCCTCTTGCTGTGGTCGTAAGAGTGGCAAGTGGCAGAGAAATATGTACACACAGATTACAAACTGACCTTACTCACAATTGATAGTCATTATTAAGAACACATTCTTCCCCCTCCAAAGAACTCACACATAGATACGCCTCCCCCTCCTAGAAGAAACCTCCTCTTAAACACCCTGTGTTTAATGCAATCAAATGTTAATTAACTGACAATGGTACATCTGATTGATATGCTTGGCATACTGAACAGCAAATTCAGAAAAATGAGTATTCATGAGTAGCATCACTTTATAGTTTGCAATAACAAGTCTAGCAATAGAGATAAATCTGTTTCAATACAGTGTATGTTCCTATCGTTCCACAAATATTTTAACCAGAGCTAGCCCCCATCAACCATCCTTGAAGCTCCACCTCTTCCTTTGCTTCTCTCTTCTTTTTCAGTCATCAGCCCGCATGATATTTGTGGATCTGAAATCTCCCTCCAGCCTAGCTGGCACAGCTGCAGTACTACATATCTACCAGCCACCTTTTCTTCTCTCCAATCCCCGGTTCTCCCTGCCACTTGTGGACCTTTCAAGATGTTACCTGTAAATTGCCCATTACAAACATCAGTAGCAAAACCTTCCTTTAGTTGCTATATTGTGCAACAAGAAAAGGTACAAGTGGAGAACTGTGCAGCTGAGAAGACCAGAGGATGATGGATGCAGGAAATGTAAAACGAACAGCAAGAGGTTTGAGGAACATTTGTATTCTCATTTAAGGCAAACTCCCCTTAGAGACGAAGCTTTCTGTAGCAGTTATATTAATAGCGAGAAATAGAGTTCTATGTGTATTAAAAGCTTTTTAAAGACTTTGCCTCCACAAAGTATGGCCAAAGGCATCACTGACTAGCTGGGTTGGCACAGATGCTCAGCAATGGAATGGCACTGTGGGTTTAGTTTCTTTTGATTCATGCCACAATTTTAACCATTGAAAAGGCATTTCCATAATCTTCTCAGCACTTTGAAAAGCCCTGCTTTGAGGTAAGTAAAGCAAAGACTATAGAGAAGCATAGATCTGTCTGGCATCAGTATGTCAGGGCAAATAATTATTATTTAATAGAACTATCATAATCCTACATAGCTTAGAGTATTCTTGGATACACTACTGGCAGATGACCATTAGGATTTACAGAAAGATTTTTTTTTTTCCATTTTCTTTTCCTTCTATAATTTTTGCCTCTAACCTTGTATTATTTAAAATCTGCTTGCTAAAACTTAATTTTCAAGCTTAGAGGTATGTGTTTCTGAAACCAGATTTGATCCTGAAGAAACAACAATCCCTGCGCCCATTAAAGGCAATTTTGGGATCAGACTTCTTATTCAAGACCTACAGAGTAGAAGTTCAGGTATATCTATAGGTATACAGTAGCCTGTAGGAGAAATTGCCATACCACCTCATCTGAGGGCATGTTATTTTCCATAGCATTTATCTACCCCTGACAAAAAGGGGTAGATTTGGGGTAGATGGTTGATGCTCAGTATCAATTTTTCCAGAGATTGATATGTTTTCATTCTGTAAATGGAGTGCACCAAGAATTGTCTATGTCTTTCCACTACTGCGTGAAGTCTTGTTAAATATGTTTCACTTTCCCTGTCACTCTCATATTTCTTTGCAAAATGCTACCACTGGATCCATGCTGCATTTAAAATAACCTCACAGTAATTATAATGAAGAGAAAAATGCTTAAAAAATTGCAAGTGTTTTTTAAAATTATTTTCACTTCCATTTACAAACCCCGAATGTCACAGAGACATGAGCTCAACTTGTCTAATCGGTCTTCTTGTATCATGTAATTTTATTTTTATTATGATGTAATTCTGTGCTCCTTGTAATTTTTAAGAATCATTTACAATAACTACAATATCCCAGTATTATTTGTACACTAAAATTACTGACTTATACGATTCTAACTTCACTTTTGTCCTAGCTTGTTTCCCCACTCCTGCAAAATAAAGTAATACTACTTGCTTTTGCATAGAATTTTCCAGTTTTAAAGTACTGAATCACTTATAATTCATCCAGTACACAGACCAAATGATACCAAGTTCATTTATAGTCTAGTCCTAAAAAACACTTCTAAAACCAGAGATAAGCATGTATTTACTGTGCAAACAATAGTCACATGAAAAAAGTAAATGATTCAGGTTAGTAGAAAGGGTAGGATGGGTGTGGAAAATAAGAAGCACAGCACTGAACACAATAGGTCAGATGTAATTCATTGGCCAAAATCACTATCAAAGTGATACTGTTATTAGGAATAAGTTTGTAGAAACTTGTCAGTGAAGGAGATTGACTTGGCTAAGAACTTGACATCTCTGTTAATCCTCTCAAGACAAGAATGAGTATGGTCAGGCCTAGACATTAATAAACCCTTTTCCGTGCACTCCTCCCCCCGCCCCAAAAAAAAACCCAGAAACAAACAAACAAAAAAGCATCCCTCTTACCAGACACATTTTAGTCAAAATATTTTGTGTTGGTCAACAGAGGCAAATTGGAACAAAATTCTGAATATGTGACATGGATCCTGTCACCAAGGTCAAAGGTTGAGATGCCATCTAACTGACAGCAACTCTTTATTTGAGTTTATTGTGAAACAAACAGAAACAATTTCAGTATCTTTGTGTGTGTTTGTTTGCTTATGTGTACACAAGTGTACAATGAACAGCACAAACAACCATAAGGACACAGAGATCCCATGTAAATTCCTCTAAAACTAAAAAAGGTGTAGAGGCAGCGTTCCATAAAAACTCTTTGATTTACTCGTGGAAGAAAAGCACATTGTTAAGTAAGAAAGACTGGGAACATGGTTTACAAGGCTATCCATACATAAAACTACCATGATTACAAAACACCTTTTACGTTGTAGTCCTAGGAATGTGTTTTACCATCAGTGTTGTGCATACTCTTTGCTTATTGCTGGAGAGCTCTGTCTCTCCTTGGAAGGAATGTGAAGCAGGCAGGAAAGGGAGATCCACATTTCAGGGCCATTGTTATCAAATGGCTTCCTCACGCACTGCAGATGTTGTTGAAGCATGAGCCAGGGAGTGTGCAGAATAACAGCCTATGGAACTTTAGGTTGGGATAAATGCTGCAGAAATCTTGCAGCATCCTTCTACATCACAAGAGAACCACAAGGGAACAGGATCTACACAGGAATCCATGTATGGGCTGATTTTAGAGATAGTATTGGTACATCAGCATTAATTTTACACTATATCAATATGTTTCATTAGGGAGTTAACACTAGTACTTCTTGCAAGTTCTTATTTGTCCATAAGCATATGACTTATACTAAGACATGAACAAATCCTGTAGGGTATATATCAGAGATTTCTCTTCCTTTAGAAATCAGTTTTTATTGACAACAAAGTCCAATATATTCTGAGAAGAAAAATAAAGAAGCGTAAACCTTCTAACCCTGCCAAAACCAGGAATAGCTGATAATGGTGGGGCTTGTGTCACAGTGAGGAAAATGATGACTGTATCTCATGAGACAAATAATGTACATCTGGAAATAGTGCTTAAACTAAAACATTAGGCACATCTCAGAACAGAACCACAGAAATTTGAGTTGTGACCATATAATATTTCAGATATTGTATGATGAATACGTGGTTTATTGATTCGACAAGTACTACTATTTTCTTCAGGAAAAAAGAGAATTTGTAGCAAATGGCCTAATAGAATGGTACAAATAATTGATGGAGTTCTGCGTAGTCTGTTGAGTGAGGTGACAGATCTAAAAGCCTCGGACTTATTAGCTTTCCTGTTGTCATATTGTAAGGTATGACTATAGTCAAACAAAGTTTAAATAAATAAAATATATATCTGGAATTGCTAGGGAGAAAAGAAGAATCATTTCAAACTCAATTCACATGTCAAGACCATTTTTAAAATTGTGTTTGAAATAATTCGTAGATTTACATAATTGTCATTGTACATATTTTACTAAAATTGAGTTATATTCCAAATTATTTTATGTACACTTAAAAAATACTTATATTAAAGTGAGCTTTAGCTATATAGTTACACATTTCAGGTAATTATAGGTTGATCTATTAGATTTGTACGTGATACAAGATACACAAGAGTAGAAAACTTAACTTTATGGATTGAAACAACTTTCTTAAAAATGACTTATTAATTACACTTTTTTTTTAAGCTAAGAGTTGTTTCCACTGCCTTACCCACACTCTGTTCCTCCCAGGATTATGCATTGAAAATTTATATTGAAAGTGAAATAATTTGTCTCTTGCAGTAATAGGAAGGTGTTAATTATTTGGAAGATAAGAAGGCTGTTGTTTTTAATACTTGTTCCTTCAGTGTTGTATGAATATATGAGCTGGTCAGTATAGTTTGTCTAAGCTACTAGGCTGAGCCTGTAAAATGGACGCACATTTTTTAAATGAAGAACAATGGTGACAATTTTAGTAAAAACATTTATATACTTAAAAAAATAACGATAAGAGATGATATGGGAGAGCATTTCTTGCCTTTTAACTTTCCTGACATCCCTTCCCAATACTGTTTTTAGGAGATGAATGCCATGGTTGCAGAGATAGGTCATAGAGCTGTCTAGCTTGTTTTGGCCACCCAATGTAGTTTTTGCACAAGGTAAAAACATTGAAAATGTACAGTCTAGGTCATTGAAACAGCTGACTGCAAGAGTGTATATGTGTATATATAAAGATTATTCAATGCAGTCATGCAAACCAATGAAATTTTAAGAGTCAGACAACAAACTGTTCATGATAAAGCAAAGAAAATATCTACTATAGTAGTATGCTTGATTATTGCCACCACTGCAGTTGGCAGTACTAGATTAAGCTACTAAATATTTGTGTCTCTTCATGTGGCCCTGAAGACCTGCAGAATCTTTAATGAAAAGTCTCTTTGCCTCTTAGCCAGGTAATACAAATCTTTACCAGTGATGGAATTGCACGACTAGGAATATTTGCAAACAAACCCATATTCTTCTGTACAGCATTCTGTTTTTGGAAGACAGGTAAAACAGATCACCAGTTCCGCTTTTTTTTCCTCAATAAACTATGTTTATTATGCCAATTCTAATTACCATGCAATCTAGCGGTTTTAAGGCTTATATTTTCCACATCACTGGACATCACAAACATGAAAGCATTTTATATTGTCATTATACATCAATGTTTGCACTTGGTTATACATATATACAGAAATTATTCACACATCTTAACCTTGCTATTTCCTCCTTTCAAATTGACATAATTTTACTGTGAAAGCAGCTTTTTAATAAATGGTATAAGAAATACAGCAAGGCACACATTTTTAAAAAACTTTTTTTCTCATTACCACCTCAAGAAGCATAAAAACCCAAAATGTTGTACTTAATTCAGTAGAATGTCAACAGTTTCTAATACACAACACCATATAGTTGTTTCTTGAAGTGTTGCATAGATTAAATCTTAAAATTAAATAAATAAAATGCCATTTATTTTAATAGCCTAATTTTTCAGTGTATTGAATCAGGAGGGCTAATGACTTCTTTTTGCTGCAATCCAACAAAATTTTCATGTTAAAAGTAAAATAGTTTGAATAAACTTATGCATTATACACATAAATATTATATTTGACACACAAATAGAACACTGACAGGTACAGTTCTGAAAAGATGAACTAGACTGATTGTGAATTCTGTGGAACTTCAAAACTTTAAAGAACAGAACCAGTGAAAAGTAATACAGGAGCATCCAGTTTAGGAAGGGGAGGTCATTAGAGGTAGCTTGGGACAGGAATCCATATGAAAGCGAATGGCCTTGCTACAATACAAACTGATTATTGAAACAGGACTAGCATATGCAGTCTGATCACAAAGCCAACATGGACAAATCACATTTGGAAAGAAAATTTGTCTTGGGAGTCAGTGTAATGAAAGGCAGTGATACAATGGAATTGGAGGTCATCCCAGGGTTTACAGGATGGACCTGCACCTGAATTGCAGCCAAGTTTCTAAAAGGAAACAAAAAAGTAATAGTGGGTTACAGAAAATGAAGTTTTATTTGCAAAACATAGCTCTTCCAGAACAACCGTAGACAGTCATTAAATGATCACATGCCAGAGCCTTTAATGCAGAAGCACACAGTAGGGAAACAATGACTTTAAACAGCCTGAGGTACAAGTTATTGTAAAAATTGTATTGATGTAGAAAACTCATTGATTTCTGGATAGATGTTATTTCTAAAGAAACAAGGGAAGTCATCAAATCTGACCTTTTCCCTACATCCTGTCTTCATCCTTACCTGCAATCTTACCTCAAAAGTGCATTGATCAATGAAAACCTAGGAATTTTCAAAAGCCAAGCAACAAAGAGATCTACCCATCATTTATTAAAATATTGATTATAATAACATGGAATGAGATTTCAACGGAGAGGAGAAAAAGATTGTCACGGAAGTGGTCCATGAATAGAATTGTCAGTGTCATCACTACTTTTAAATTGTAAATAGCTTTAGACAGTTCTAGCACCAGCAATGAGTTAAATTGTCATAATACAGAATTTTCCAGCTCAGAGTTTAGGGTTAAACAATTCATCAAAGAGCATGGGCTTATGATGAGGATTAAGAAGAAATAACTGTCAGAATATAGCTCAAAGACTAGTGCAAAGTACATCTCATAGACATTTCCTAGGAGGCACTCCAGACATGCATTATGTACCTTCTAAATTTAAGAGGAATATTTGGATCTATCCAGTCACCTTCTCCTTTGATCTTATTTGCTGCAACTGGACCCTACCACCCCACTCCCATTTTATAGAAGAAATATACTTAAATAAAAATAGTGAAAAAGCTTAATTGTTTGTTTAGAAATTAATGAAGAACTGATCTGAATACCAGGGGAGATAGTATCAAAAGGTTTCTACAACTTTGGCATGAGTTTCACATATCTATAGTAAGAAAAATCTCACTGATGGATTATGTCACATTTTAAAAAAATTTGTAATTCACAGACAATGCATGATTATCTGGTTATACTATTTTTTTAAGTCAGCTACTGTAGGGAGCTAAAAAAGTCAGACTGTTTTAAACTCTATAAAGAGAAATTATAGTATCTACCTCTCTATAGAAACCTCTAGGAAAACAATGATGAGCAAAGATTTAGAATATTCTTGTAGTTCCAGTCTCTAGAAGTAAATTATTACATATTAACTATTGTGTAAATGTGTTTTGGTGGTTTTCTTTTCTTGTATTGAATAATTAACTAACAGCCCTTTGCACTTACGCATCATCTTTTATCTGTGGATCTCAAAGCATTTTTAAGTTAATAAATCATGCCTCACAGGTCTCATTGATCATTATTCTCATTAAGATAATGAGAATAATGAGTTCCTAAAGAAACTGAGGCAAGGAAGAAATAAGCCATACAAAAACTGCTGAGCAGGAAATAACAGTCAGGCCCATCCTAGGTTTCTCCTGGCTATAGTAAGTGGAAGGACATTCTGAATAACATTGCAGCACTGTCAGATAAAACCAATCTAGTTTTCTTAAACCCAAGTAAAATACTTTTCCCCTAATTAAGTTAAAACTTAAGTTTAAATTATAAATTCTGCATAAAAGGAAGGAAATAGCTTTTGGACACACTCGTAAGAAGTAACAGATTACACACAGAAGTCTAATGTATCCTTTAGAATTTGGACACAACACACAAACTTCCTTAATGTATTGATCCCTATGCATACTAAATATGTGACTAAGAATTTCCATCCCATTGGTGAGTCATGGATCACAGTGACAGCAGAAGTTTGCATGATCTCATATAGACAAAGAAAGTTCTTTCAAGCTGCCCCCTAGTTGAGAAATAAAATCAGCATAGGGCTTTATGAGCAGCCCTGTTGAAGAAGTCCATGTTGGCTTATACAAGAGTCAGTGCTGACAGAGCTATTTTTAAGCCTGGTTATAGAATTGTTATTTTCCCATAATGGTCTTTTTTTTTTTTTGTGTAGCACACTGGTATATAACAGTATTGCAACATTTAGCAAAAATATTTTCTTCACTGTTACTTTAACTGTCTTGTGCAGGCAAGGCATATACTAAAACAGCATAAAGTCAAACTGCTTTTGAAACTATGCCTTTTCCAGCTTTGAATTCTCAGTATGCTTTTAAGGTACACATATACTATGGATTATTTTTCTGTAAGTATTGCAGCTACACATGGAATTACACATTTAAATGAGCTTACAGCACAGGTGTTACAGGAAAAATAATGGTGTTTGCCATTTATCTTTCAAATTAAATAATGTGTTTTTAAATAGTAACTTTTTTCATAATACACTTAGGGGAACAACATTTATCTGTCACATTTTAAAAGATGTATTAGTAATAAATGTAAATTACCTTTGGAAAATCAGTAATTAGCCTCATCAAAAAATAAACAATCTGCCACCAAAAAGATAATCTTTAGCATAGTTAAGTATAATAACTGTTATTTGAATAAGTTAACAAATTAGGATAGATTGCTTCTGTAATTCATTCCCCATAGCATGAGAGATGAAGTTAAAGCATCAAGCTTGTGAATGGGGGAAGGGAGCTCAGACTTTAGTGAAACCAAATCTAGGAGCTCATATTTTCATTTTTTGATGTGCCAGAGATAAATTATATGTATCCTAGGGCTTTACCGATGGGAATAATGCGGTATATAATTTCCATGGTAGCAATGCTATATGTATCAGTTAAGAATCAATATAACTTCCTAGATGTAAAACGCAGGATGAAGTTTGAAGAGCTTTGTTATCTTTTGTTACCTTAAAAATATTTGTCAACCCATGGGCAAAACCTAAAATTTATTAAGTTGTTGCATACAGAGTCTGCATTATATTTTATTGCACTATGGGGCATTAGTTAATATCTCAATGCTCTTAGTCCAACTGCATATTATCATATTCCACCCTTACAGAAAACACAGCTGGCCACCATATAAGTAACTAGAAATTCTGAAGAGTGAGGTAAAGTTTATAGAGTATTTTGAGATCCTCAGAGGAAAAGCAATAACTAATTGAAAAGATATGTTATTATCTTCATTGCTGAAAGAATGGGAACTACAGTAAGTATTCTTCCTCAATTTAATATTATAAAATTTAGTGAAAAAAATAAGAAAACTAGTAAAATTATTAGTTATTCAGGAAAAGCTTATGTTTATATAATTATCACTTATCAACCTCAGATATTTGTCATCATCTGAGGTTCCAAATAGAGGTTTTGATATACACATAATCCTTCTAATGTAATTCTAGACTATATAGCATCATCTAAGAGTTTCATAATTCCCAGCTGATTTCCATTGTTTCTCTAGTTGTTCAGATGCATCCAAGTATTAACCTAATTGGCAATCAACAGGACATGATAGCCTATTTCAAAGCCATTCAAGTAATATCCTCTTTGCTATCATGGTTGCTAGATAATGCATTATTCAAATAGATATGTGTCAAAAGAGATAGTGGCAAGCTGTCATAACCTAAAGACTTTGCTAGATGTATTTATATATATGTGAATCTGTGTACATTGGGTAAACAATCAATATGTGCAAAAGAAAAGCCCGATTCATAGTAATATAATAAGGCAAAATCAGGAGATATGGAAGTTAGGGATCTAATAGCAGCAAAGCAATCTATTTCATATAAATAGCCCCAGATCTTCTGCTAAAGCTATACAGTTTGCAATAGGAGAGTACTAGTGATTTTCATGGACAGTGATGGATAACAGCTTTTACTCCTACCAACATCAAAGGATCACAGAATAACGCAGGTTGGAAGAAAACTTTAACATCATCTGGTCCAACCTCTGGCTCAAAGGAAGGCTATTTTCAAAGGCAGATCAGGTTATTCAGGGCCACATCCACTTGAAGTTTGTAAATTTCTGAGGATGGAGATTCCCGAACTTCCTGGGGAAACCTAGTTCCATGCTTAGCCTTGTGTTTTATTGGAAACCACCTTGCTACAGCTTCTGGCAAGCAGTGGCATTTAGAATTGTTGTGCCATTTGGAGTTGCCATGCTGGCTTTGGTCTACTGGAGGAGTGTTTCCAAAGACTCATGGCATTCTATACAGATATACTGGATTTTGAGTCAGCAAACAACTAGTGAGACTCAAAGCAGCAGTGCTACACGCTAGGATCTGATCCAGAACTTGCTTTGTAGATCTTCTTTTGTTGTTAAACATGCAGTTATTCTTAGACAATTATGCAACATCAGAAAATCCAGATCTGAACCACTTTCAATCTTGGGAAGAGAACAGAGCCAGTTTTTCATCTTAGGTTCCACCATCTTACTTAGGTTTCCAATTCCTTATCACAAAATAGGATTGAAGCTTCCAGTACTGCTGTGTGGCTATTAGTTTCCATCTGCTTTGGTATTCAGGTCTTTATTCTACATTACTCTCACATTATACTCTTTAATGATGTTGCAAAGATTTCTTATTTTGGTAACCTCAACTTCTGGCCTAACACTGTGTTGTAATAATTATCTTCTTAATAATGTCTTACTGTACTTAAATCATGGTAAACTTACATCAAGAGATGACTTATTATCTCTCTGCTTATTCTCCAGTCTGCTTAGCCATTCTTCATGGCTTGTCTAGAAATATTGTAGAACACCAACTCACTAGTCACCCAAAATTCTTGTAAAACCAGAAGTTCAGCTTCATCTAGTTCTTTCGAACACCTCAGAAGGCCAGCTGACTGTGGAGAAGGGGATCAATGAGTAGAGCTGGTTTCTGATTCCACAGCTCATTTGAAGAGGGAAGAGGAGGCTGAGATAAAAGCATTACTTTTGAAGGATTCCCACATTCTGCAGGATAGCAGATTTGTCCCAGAAGATCAGTTGTTCCAGTCAGTGCAAAGCCAAAGGGCAAGAAGCAGTTAGTATTTACTGCATTTGTTGACCAGTGGCATGTAAATTGGGATTATAGTGTAATCAAGACAAATGATAGAGCACTATCATAAAACAGAAGGTAATTAATCTCCTTTCATTGCACAAAAACTTAAAAAAAAAAGAAAAAAAAGGTTAAAAAAAAAAAAGAATGTGCAACTTGTAGAGTACATACCTGGTTTTAGGATAAAGTACATGCCTGGAGAGGGTTACATTCTATCTGTGCATATTTATATGTCTTTCCCCATGAAGATTCAGGAGATGTTCTTCACAAGTGAGAGTTTTACTGTTCTGACGCAAAACATCCTTTTCCTTTGAATGGCCAGGCTTTAACTGAAGCTCCATAGCTGAAGCCTCTTCAGAAGCAGCTAGACAACCCTTGGGCTCTTCAGTTCCAGGTAATTTTCCTGTACTACTCTTTTTAGTGCTAAGCTCTTTAGAATTATTTTCCAAACCTTCAGTTTGCCTGTCTGAAATCAGAAAATCATTA
This sequence comes from Phaenicophaeus curvirostris, assembly GCF_032191515.1. Classification (NCBI taxonomy): domain Eukaryota; kingdom Metazoa; phylum Chordata; class Aves; order Cuculiformes; family Cuculidae; genus Phaenicophaeus; species Phaenicophaeus curvirostris. Next base: position 40,888,088 of record NC_091396.1, on the reverse strand, counting down.
TCAGCATTCTTCAAATTGTTAGGTGCACCTTTCTTATTAGGATTGGGGATGTTTATATCATCATCATCACAGAAGAAAGATAAACCCTGACCTTCAGATGAAGTTTTAACCACTTCTAATGACTCTAGAGTTACTTCACCTAGTGACTCTGGAGACATTTCAGAAATAGTGCTGGAAATAGGTTGCTGCTGCTCAACTCGTGCTTCAGGGGTACTATTAGAAATGGATTGCTGCTGCTCAACCTTTTCTTCCTCAGGACAGGCTTCAAAAAAGCATTCAATATTTTCTCTCTCATCTGTTAAGTCCAATGGCACAGGAGTGCTGCTCTTTTCCTCGATGTATTTGATTACCTCTCCACAGTCACTATCATGCGAAGAAAGTGAAAGATAAGAATAGAAGTCCCCTTTTCTTAGGTGAATGGGTCTGTGAGAGTGTTCTAACACTTTTTCCTTAATCTGTGCTAATGAAGCTGGAGTAGATAGCTCACATTCAGGTTGTGACTTATTTTTCAAAGCTGTTGATGCCATATCTATTATCTCCCTCACAAAACTGTGTACTGAGACATCTTCCATGTTTCTTTTATCAAAAGCAGCAGATTCACAGTTACAGAACAAATCAAGGCCATTGGATGAGGAGTCACATTCTGTTTCATTGGATTTCAAGGCTGTACAGCAATCAGCAGATTTTTCAGTGATACGTATTTTATGTTGTTGACCATTAGGTAAGGATGTTTGTAAAGCTGTATCTTGTATGCTTACATCATTCATTTCTGAGGAAGATTCAAGACAAGGCTTTTTAGCAGGAGAGGAAGCAACAGAGTGACAATCAGGCTGAAGATGACTTTGACATTCTTTTGGAGGGTTTTTGGATCTATCTGATGCCAGAACAGTCTCCTTGCCATCCATATGTGAATCATCTGAACTGTCTGTAAATGCTTCACAGACACAACATTCACTTTCAGCTTCTTTGACATCAAGTGATGCATGAGTTTTGGGAGTTGCTGATGGTCTAACAAGACCTTCCTTTTGACTGCTGAGAGTACTTTCAACATTGCCATTCTCCATATCATCTACAAGCTGATCCTTCACAACCTGAGAAATATCTTTCATTAGGTGGCTCTTTGTCCCTTTTATATGATCACGTGGTGTGTTCTTACTATTGCCATTATTTTCTGATATTTTCTGTACTGAACCATTCAATAGTGTTTCAAGGCTTAATGTGTCTGTGGCTTTTGTTGTCTCATTACTAACTTCTTTACTGTGCTGAATTTCATCACTGAGGTTACTTTTTCTCTTTTCCCTTGTCAAAGAAAATTTTGGTCTAATCCAAGTCTGGAGTTCATTTTTTATATAATCAAGTCCTGAAATTAAATTGCATTCCTCATAAATATCCTCATCAGTTGCTATACTGGAGTCTTCATCTTTGATACCTAGCTCTTCCTCAGTTAAGGTAAGGGTGGAACTTGAAAGCAAATCACTGTCGTCTTCATCATCAGTACAAGCAGAAGTGCAGGAGACATTAACAATCATGCTAACATTGACATCACTCTCATCAGCTACAGATCTATTAAGATGTTTTCTAAATGATGCATTTGAATCTGGTATTTTATTTCTGTGCAGTACAATGTCTTCAGAGCAGAGAGAAAGATCCTCACTGCTGCTGAGTTCAGTGAGAGAAGCTGCTGAGTCTTCATTGATTGAGGATGCAATATCTAAAGACAGCTGTCCAGTGAAAGACATTTTTTGAGAGCTACTTTGGAGCGTTATATCAGAAATGCTGCGCTTTATCTTTTGCTCTAGAGGACTCTGGATATTCTCTAAACGATTCAGAAGATCTAATGTCCTTTTGCTGAGCTCTCCAACAGAATCGCTGCTTGCACTTATGTCTCCTGATCCATGATGACTAAAAAGATCTTCATTGCTTTTGTAGGAAGTCAGCCAGCTCTCCAAAGAAGCACTTCGCTGAAGACTGTCTCCACCTTTAAAAATGCATGAGCTGAACAAATCACCTACTACAGACAGAGATTCTAATGAAGAACTGTGAGATAAAGGTGAAACCTGTCTTGTATTCTCTGTTACAGTTAATTTTCTTACATTTTCTGCAGATTTGCAGGAATTAGGATCCGATTCTCCAGGAATACTTGCAGGAATGTGGTCATGAATAAACCCATCTGGTTGTGACTCTCCAGGTTTATGTTCAGATTTACCAGGTATTTTATCAAAACAAAAGCCATGAGAAAAACTGGCCTCTGTATGTGTTTTTTCAATTTGTGATTGTTTCATCATCACTGGTAATTTAAATTTGGAGCCTTGAAGATATGAGTAATCATAAAATGTAAACACATCATGTTTTCCTTGCGGTTCTTCTACACATGAAGGGTTATGCATGGTAACGCTGTCCAAATCCTCATCATTTTCACTTCCACAACATACAGAAGGTGCCAACTGGAAATCATCTGAGAGACTAGCATGGTATTCTTCATCTTGTTTTATTTTTTGTTTTATTACATCATCTATACAATCCATTTGAGATTCTGTATGCCCAATTTCAGGATTGCTCTGAGTGCTTTCGATATCATTAAGTAAAAAAAAGTCTGAATTATTTGTAGTTTCCGTATCACATTCACTCACTATCCCACTCTCACTCTCAGAATGCCTGCTTATGTTTCCACACTGATACATATAGTTATATGGTTTTGCCAATGTGGTCCCCCCTATTTGGTCTGGCAAGGATTTGGTAGATGAAAATGAAGAGTCTTTGCTAAGACTTTTGTTTAAAATGTTAGACTGTGTTACATTGGAGAGTTTGGAGTTCTTTTTAAAAAATGGTATGTGGTTTTTTTCTGATAATTCAATATTATGAAGACTGTAGACCTGATAAATGTGAGGATTTGGAGAAGTAATGTTGGGACAATAAAGAGGACTTCCATGATCACTGACACTTTCATCTTCATTCACATTGTTATCACCACATTCTCCTGAGGCAGGTTTCTGGTTCAGATCATCCTTCTTGAGTTCTTGATCAGGATCACTTAAGTCTTCATGAATACTGATTAACTTATTACTTATGTCAGTTTCATCCCATTCCAGTGCATCTTCACTTGGACCATTTAGATCCATCAAACTGGGATCAATAACATTCAAAGGCTCCTATAAAAAAAAAAGGCAAAGATTAAAAATATTTACAGCTGTGCTTCAAATGTTCTTCCACTGAAATCATATGAGCAAATTAGCAGGAGTAAAGTGCATTTTTAGAAAAATGACTGCTAATAGGCTTATATTTTTGTTACATTTTGTGTACCATTTAAATGACCAATTAAAATGAAATATATTAAATTTTGCATGATTTCTTAGTCTTCTTTTTCTTATTTGCTTTTAAAATAAAAATACAGAAATTTTACTTTTCTTCAATACTGATATAATTGTTGTTAGTCATTTTACATGTAACAAGCTTTGATCATTCTGCAGAACCACACAGGAGTTAGCATGTTAGTAAAAAACATGCGATTAGCAATTTACTATGTTGCATATACAAGAATCGCTTTATCTGCTTAAGTTTGAAAGAGTTAAGATATAAGGATTTACTAAAGGATTTTTGATATATTTTTAACAATTTTTTTTGTGTTGTCAGCCTTAAAACAACAGAACTAGTGCACTGCAAATCATAAGAGGTTGTTTTATTCAAATTTCTATTTATTCTTTACTTAATAATAAAGGCAGTACTAATGACCAGTAAACAAGACTAATGAATGTTAATATATTCAGCTGCAAGTACAATCAATTAGTTTAATCAAATACTACATGAATTTCAAATATTGTCTGTGCTGACACCTTTTCTGAGAAAGGGCTAATAAATAATAGAGCTAAATTTAGTTTGCTTTTTTTAAGACTTTTGTAACTTTCCAGTAATATTTGCTATTATGGGCTTAAAACACATAATATCAAGAATTTTTCCTTCTAGAAACATGTGTGAGAGAGAAAGTACACCTTGACAACTTTTTCTCCTTAACTGAGATGTGTCAAATGGCCAACTGTACCAACTCATATTAAACTTTTCAAAATAAGACAGAAGTGGTCTCTGATTTTGTGGCTGGTTCTCTGAACACAAATCAATTTAACTTTCTTTTTTTTCTATTTATTGAGACATATCCACTTTAGGGAAGATTGCTTATACAAAATATCTTGTAATAGAACCATTACCTAATGTAGAGTTATTTAGTTTAGGTCATATTAACAACTGAACAATAATCACTGTATCCAGCAAAACAAGCCCTTTTTCCAGAAGACCTTTCAAATATGATCTCTTGGTCACTCAAGCTTTCTTGGAGTAACTTTTGTTTTTTAAATACAGCATTGATCACATGCCAAACAGCAATCTAAATCACAACAAACGTACAAAGTTATTGAAATACAAGGACATAAAAAGAGGCTGTACTCCAATGAAGTGCAGTAATACACAGCTTAGTTACTGACTTAGTTTCATCAAGACTTGGCCAAGGCTAACTGTGCAGAGGAAAGCACTTATCTCTGATTTTAACTCTCAGCTGGGAACTCTCTTTTTGAAGAAGGAACTAAAGCTGTCCATGTCTTTTGTGAGAAATCATGGAAAGTTCTCCAACAGCTCAACAGTTAGGGCACTGAGTCTAGGTGTGGGATACACTGTCAGGCTGAGCAGAAGAGACATGAACCAGGGTCCCATCCTCTCAGGAGAAGCCCTACATACATGCTGTCCTGAAATTAAATCTGCTTCCCCTGTTTAATTTTACACAAAACAATTAAATATTAATTGGGTCATAGATAGACAAGGAGAATTTTATCCTGCAGTGCAGTGTTCAGCATGTTTAGCTGGCAAGAGGCACACATAGGTCTAAACCTTCACTCAGTGACTAATTATGGATATGGGTGGCACTGTTTCTGTGCAAGACACAAGGCAATCTAGTCCCAGTATGTCCAGTAAACCAACGGCTAAAACACTCAACTGACCTAAGGAAGAAATATTTTCTCTAAATTTGGCAGAGTAGCTATCCACCATTCAGAAAGGTGATATGATTATTAGTATATTTGATAAACTGAGACATTCTCCATGTAAGATAAATCTGTGTCCTCATGCTTCATTAGGCTTAGTTGTAAGGTAGGTCCCTGAGTACTGCTGCTGTGTTAAGATATAGCACATAATCATGTGCAGAAATATGGGTGCCGAAGAATTTTTTCCTCCTTGGCAGGTTAGGAGGCTTTTGGGATTTTGAGAATCTGTCATGTCTAATGCTGAAGGCTAGAGTCTCTTTGTGGATCTACCTGCCCCAAACTTTTGTGGAATAAAATTGTTATATTTCATTAGAAATTGTTTTTCCTTTTTTTCCTGTGAGATATTGGCTTGTAATAGCTTAAATGCTTAAATACCATTTTTCTAGACAATTATGGCTGTCAGAGCAGTTCCATATATTGTGGAGTTCAGAAATCAATACTTGGATTTGCCAGTTTTCTGTGTTTGCATAATGGCTCCCGCTTGGTACTTAGTTGGACCTGTAGTTGACCCTTAACCAACAAGAAATTAAAAACTGGTGCAAGAGAATGACAATAATTAAATTATTTTGGAAACCTGTTAGATTAAACAAGACATCAGCTACAATTGCTCATTTTCATTGTGGCATGTTTTACAACTCAGTTGTACTTAGCATTAGGAAGACAGTGCTGTGAAAAGCTTCCTAAACTGCATAATTTTACTGTTTTAAGCTTCTGCCAGCTGCAAAAAGAAATTCCCAAAGGCACAAAATCAGCAACAGATTCCAAGGATTTTATGTTCCATAGAATCTGATTTTGTTTCTCAAAAAGAAAACATTTGGTCCTTATTGGTCAGGAAGATAACCTTCCCCTTGTAAATCAGCACTTGGCTGCCTTGTTTGTTCTGCAAGTCAGATGGACTAAAACAATAAAGCATGTAGAGTTGTGACCTCAGCCCATTCATCTTCACTGAGTGCTCCTTACTTCAAAGTCTATTTTTTATTCTTCAAATAAAATGTTTTTCTGAGGTCTGGTATATACTAAGAAGTTGTGCAGGCAGAGCTATGATGGTAAGGGTTTTTTGTTTTGGTTTGGTTTGGTTTGGTTTTTTTTCTGATTGTCACAGCCATCATTCCAAAGGCTCTTATGTTGATACGGTCATCTTACTAGCGCAGCTTTCGCTGTCCATGGAACTGTCCACATTTATATTAGTGAATCACTACTTTTCTTATAAGCATCATCCTCCTTGAAGTGCAACTTTAGTCATTATCAGCTACATTGGCAGCCCTTCCCAAGTACAGACCAAGTTTTAACTTTGAAACAAACTATTCAAGCTTAAGTCACAAACATTTTGTATCTGGCATTTTTAGAAGGGGTATATATTTTCCCTTTGCTTCTTTACAAAATTTAGCAAGCTGCTCAAACAAGAAATAGACTTTAGACATTGAGGTAGTTGTTAAAGAGAACAGCACCATACAGACTCTTGAACAAATCTCTGGAGAGAACAGTGGAAGGCAGTGCCACTTCAATCTATGTTTGCACTGACAGTGGTAGCAAGGTGAAAAACAGGAGTCTCTGAGGACTATTTTTATCATGTCAGATGTCTTCTTATCAGGCTGTTCAGTGCATAGGGAGGGTGCTGGCAGATTAGAATTACCATGATAATAATAGATTACTGGGTCTCACTAACAGAACATTTAAAGTTCCCCAAACTGATCCTTTACTTAGTGTTATATAGAGGATGGGAGATAAAGCACCGTAAGTGTCAGCTGGTGTCAGAGCTGAGTTCTGATTGCTCCCTTTAATGTGGAAAATGTCTTTTGTTTCTTTTCCTGTCTGTCTTGTTTTTCATTCCAAAGAACTGCACAGTACTGCACAATACATCTTTCACACAAAGCATACATATCTTCTATAGCCACTTCCAACTGGGAAAACTTGTTGTATGAGAGCTGCACCAGATTTTTTATACTATCACAGTTAATGATGAATGTGGTTTTCCTGCAGAATTTGCACTTACACACTCCAAAGGATGTTCTACCTAGCCTGCTTCAAGGTATCACTCCTTGAACCATGAATATCCAACAAAAGGGTCAGACACAGACAGACATGCTGATTTCCACACATAAACATAGACTACAACTAAAGAGAAGCTTTGAGTATACTACAGAGCTTCAGATTTCACTGGGGTGAGCTCTGCATGTTCACTCTTAAGTCCTGACCTTGCTGATCTCTATGACAAAACATGCTGTAAAGATACTATTCTGTCTGGCAAAAATTCTTTTGATATCAGCTGGTGTAACTGCACTAAATTTTCTGGAATTTAGAAACTTGTTTTTTATACATGCAAGAGCATGTGTTTATAAATATACACATGCATATATACATGTGTGTATATAGAATCATAGAATCATAGAATAACCAGGTTGGAAGAGACCCACTGGATCATCGAGTCCAACCATTCCTATCAAACACTAAACCATGCCCCTTAGCACCTCATCCACCCATCCCTTAAACACCTCCAGGGAAGGTGATTCAACCACCTCCCTGAGCAGCCTGTGCCAGTGCCCAATGACCCTTTCTGTGAAAAATTCTTTCCTAACGTTCAGCCTAAACTTCCCCTGGTGGAGCTTGAGGCCATTCCCTCTTGTCCTGTCCCCTGCCACTTGGGAGAAGAGGCCATCACCCTCCTCTCCACAACCTCCTTTCAGGTAGTTGTAGAGAGCAATGAGGTCTCCCCTCAGCCTCCTCTTCTCCAGGCTAAACAACCCCAGCTCTCTCAGCCGTTCATCACATCTCCCCCTCACCAGGGGCTGGAGATAACTCGTGAGCAAAGATAAGTGTGCACTTAAATGGTTGTAAGGTTGATGTTTAATGGTTAAACAGTTGCTCTGCTGAAACTGTTAATGGGAAGAAATAAGATTATTAAACCAAATAAAGGCATTTCCTAAGCCCTAGTGTTCCTTAAGGAAAACTCTCAAAAATGCATTTCTTCATTTGTTTCCTTTAGTAAAACACAGATAGGTTTGCTTTTTCTGCAGCAAATTTTATAAAACAATGATTCTCTGTTTTGGCTTCATTTGCAAGTGCTACTCTAGTACAGATACTTTGTGTTGGTGAAACAGGCCTGTAATAAAACCCCTATGTACCATTATCTTTTTTTAAAGGAATTAACATGAAAAAAAAGAGCTTTTACCATAATAAATACAAGCTCTGTTCCTCCCTCCCCTGCAACATACCCTTCAGTTTCTTTGGACAAACTATCCAACTCCACTTCGGGACCAGAAGAAAAAGAAAGAGAAAGAACGAAACCTATCTCCAGAAAGGTGTGCGCATTAAAGCAAGACAAACACGATTTTGCCTTTTGAAAAATGCAAGTATCCCAATTACTTCTGCTGATGGAAATAGTCATATACACATTACCCACTTTACTTATGTTCATTTTCTAAATGGGTTTCCCTATTCCATAGCTAGCAAAAATACTGCCCCCATTTCATAACACCAATGTTTTAATATGCACAAGCATATGCATTATATTCCATGTGCACAATACTGAAGTGACATGCACATTATAATATGATCTTAAAACACATGGAAGCAGTACTTTATCACAAAACACTACAGAAACTGATCATTAGCATACATAGTTGTTAAAATTGCAGTTAAAAGAAGCTACATATTTATTTTCAGAGAAAATAAGATCCAAAAATATGGTTCATACATTCTCTTTCTTCATTTTACAATTATTATTGCCGGTGTCGATGAAATAATACTTTCAGTTCCATACATGCAGAACTTGTGTTTTTCTGTTAGGAATTATGGATGCTTACAGATATTGCCTAGTGTCCTTATATGGGTGGTTGTACGTTCAGATTCATATACTGCAGGAAGGACACTAACTTTACTTCTGCTCTCCGCAGTCAGAGATGTCATCTGCAAGGGTATCAGTGCAGACTGGAGTCTGTGGGAACAACTGAGGTTCTACCATTGCTCAGGTGCCTGTCTTTATGATGCTGTTTTAAGTTCCCTGATAATGCTCAGAAATAAAAGTCTAGAGGGTAGGGTTGTCATATCCAGGTTTTTAAACTGATAATTTTTTTTATTCATGGTAGCAATTTTATAGACTCACCTTCTAAACAACAGACAAAATAATTGCAATGGCACTTTAAGAGGATGCTGATCTAAAAACTACTATTAGTAGTAAAAGTGTTTTAAAAGGTCAGAGAAATTGGCTAACCATTGGCTCTAACCATTCTACACTGTGGGGTCAGTCATGCCTGCACGAGTCCTGTAAGGGTATTCTAACTTTCTTAGTAAGCTGCCCACAGTTCCAGATGGCCAAAAGAAGGAGCAAAAGGGTCCAGCCCCTACATCTCACACAGGGTTTCTATGTGTTTAGTCCCTGCGCTGTGCCCAGTATATCACCACTGCTAGCACACAACACATTATTTGTTTTCCAGCCTCCTGAAGCAGTGGCCTCCCTCTTTGGCCTCTCCTCATGTGGCTTTCTAACATCTCTGATTCTCATTTGATGGAGAAGCCCTTTAAATGTTACTAGAGAGCAGAAGAATATCTGTAACATTTTTATATCAAATCATATTGTCATCCAAATAGGTTTACAATCCCAGACCTATATTCCAAGTTGTGTATTTGAGCTTTTCTTTGCTTTTTTTGTGATGAGAAAACCTGGCTACATGGCATATTTTACTGACTGTTGTTTCTGCTGCTTTGTAGTATTCTTTTCATCTGTCAAGAGGTTACATGACAGGATTTTTCACCCTTGAATGTCATTTTGGTCTCACCTTTACTTCAGAGGAATATATGATTTTCTTTGTGCAAGAATTCAACACAAGCACCTTAAGAAACTCAGAAAAACACTCCTAACTTTAATGAAACCTAAAATGTTGCCATGCACACCTAGTTCATAAAAGAGCAAATCCAGGCACTCTACATCAGATACATGCCTATGCAAGCTGGCAGGAGTTCTTCTATGCCAAGTCTCAGAATTTGACCCTATCAAATATCAGTCTTTATGGTTAAGGCAAAAATGTCCATGAAAACCAGGAAATCTGTGGAATCAACCATGCTTAAACAGGTTTAACTATTGCTTGGCTACACTGCAAAACTTCAGCATAATTTTTCACTTATATGCCCATATTGATGATAAATCAGTTGCACTCTGCATTCAGATGCCCATGGACAAAGTTGTACTGGCAAAGCTACAGTGGCATAATGAAATCACTATTATTTTATCTTTCTGCAATTTAAGACATTTGCATGCTGGTAAAGAATACTTTCAATCTAGTATAATTTACATTGGAACTGGTACTCCTTTTACAGAGCACATTTGGTTAAACCAGAACAACTCAGTGTTGTTCAACTCAGAAGACTCAACAGCCATCTCCAGCCTGCAACATGCACTTCAATAGACCTGAAATCATAGAGTTTTGAAGAGTTTTCTTTCAGCAGATATGACTGTGAGAAACAATAAACGGTGGGAATCACCATAGAAACAGATAGATGTAAGGACAAAGGAATAGGACATAAGCCTTTGGGAGCTTAACTTTAGGAGAAACCTAGAAAGAAAGTTTTCTCACTGAGAGCTAAAGGAGACGAGCTTGGATTTCTAAATAAAATTTCTTCTGGTATATTGGAAAGGGCAACTATACATTATTATGAGTAACACAGCTACATGAAAAATATCTGTTTCTGTCATCAGTTTCTCCTCCTCATGAAGCAGTTGAGAGATAACAAAACTTAGCCTAATTCATGCCATCAAAGAGAATAGACACTTTCTTCCCCTAATTTAAATTTTCAACAGCATTTCTTTGTAATCTCAGATCAGGCACTTCCTGAAGTCATTGATTCACCATCTGTAAATTTGGAACATTGACTATAGAGGAGTCAATAAGCAAGTATTGTAAAGTCAAAGGAAAGAAGAATGTTGCATATTATACATACTTCCACAGTCTGCCTGCCTATGGATTTCCAAGCCTTAAGTTAAACACCACAGTCTTCAATAAGTGGCAGAGAGTTCTCTTGGAGATGAATCAAATTAACGATGGTAAGCACCTTGAGGCTAAAACAATGCAACTGCTCCATGCCATTACACAGCCTATATCTAAGAGAGGCTTTTCAAATGTTACAAAATAGGAACATTGGCCTTATCTCCAAGAATAAGAGGTCCCTAGGCAGAGCTCTTTCACTAAGATCATCTTATCCTTGAACTTTTAGATTTTTTGTCTTGTCTCTGTCACTGGTAAGTGGTGATGGTTATAGTTTTCTCTGTATATAATAGATGTCAACAAAGCCCTATAGATGGCTGGAAAAGAAAGGATTGGAATTTTCAGTCTGATCTAGTATGTCAAATGGACCCTGTGCAATGCCTTAAGTACCACTGCTTTATGCACAGTTTGGTTTGGTTACTTAAGAAATGATTTAATATAAGCACCCTTGGTAGAAATTCCCTAAGAAGAAGAAAAAGTAGTGGACAACTATGTCCTGTTTTAGTGAGAGGTTTATATCTGCCTGCCTTAGTTCGGCTGTGTACAAAATTACAATGGGGAATAACTCATTATAAAACCACTATTGCCTCTGTTCAACTGTCTTCGATTGCAGTGGAGTTTATTTAAATATTACACAGTTTACACTTGGTATTAAATTGGAACATAGTTCTGCCCATAATGGCTATTTTTAGTGATGGCAAGGCACAAATAGACTAATGAGTACTAAGAGTTTACAAAGTGGTGTAATAACTGAGGGGCATAGAGCTGTTAGTATTAACATTACTAGTATAAGTGTTGGTACTATACAATTTTAAAGTATAGAGCACAAAGACTTTCATTCAGCAGCTCAGGTTTGTAGTGAAACTGAAATTTTGACACACACCTTTTGTGTAATGCTTAGAGATTTTGGAACAGTTTATGGTATTTGGTTTCACACTGAAGCAATATTCCTCTTCCCTTTTCAAAATTAAAAAACCAGGATTTTAAAAATAAAGCCTCTTTCTGCATTATTCAGTAAACTTGCTGGATGAGCTGTGACTCCATAAAGTTTAGGAACTCATTTATTATGTTGCTAGATCAGACACTGCATTTATTCACACAGTGAATCTCTAAAACCTCGCTTTCAGTAGAGCTGTGGGGAGGCCCAGTCTTCCTCTCTTCACTTGAGAAGGTGAAGCTCAAGAAGATAATTAACCATGAAACAATGAGGAGGCTTGCTGGGTGAGCACTAGTGTGAAAACAGTTACTCCTCACAAAAGAGGGGAAATTAGCTGGCTGGATAAAAAAGGAAGTGTCAGACTGGAAGACTGAAAGGACTGCCAGCATAAGTAGATAGCTCTATGCATCATTAATGCAATTTTTTTAACACTTAAACTTCACTGCTTCCTAAATGTAAATGTATTTAAATGCTATGTGTTAGGGGATATTAACATGCCATTTCAAAATAATTTCTCTTAAACTTTCCATTTTTACATTTCACCAGTTTTATTCAGCCTTCCCACATATGAAAAAAATCATTGCCTGTTAGTGTTGTATTCTTGTTTACAAAGATAATGTAAATAGAGTGTTCTAAAAAGATTCAGTTTACTCATTGTATTTTACAAACACATTATTTTACATTAATACAGATATTTTTATGAACAGAAAGTTTGTTTAGATTTTACTGTTTCACGGAGTAAAGACTTATGATTTGTGTTTCCTTTCAAAACTTCCTTCTACTCAAGCAGTGTTCCCTGAAGCAGCCACATTTTTGGCAGAAATTCAGTTATATGCAATGCCAAAAGAAATAGAATAAACAAACACTGCTTAATGCAGCTGGCTAGGTAATTTACATATTACTGCACACCAAACACGAAGACCTGAATATGGACTAGAGCTACAACGATGACACAAATATCTTACGTGTAAAGAGAAAAGAAATTCAGGTCATCATTGTTAATGATTTACATTTTATTATTTAATGCGTATTATAGTACCTCTGACACCTAAATGTATGTACATTTTTAAATATTAAGTAGATGTATGTATTATATATTCCGTATATTTTACAGAAAAATGTGCTAGAAATATCTTGAACAACTGTTGAGTGGGTACATTTTTAAAAGTTTTCCTCTGGTGAAAGCAGACTACCTAAATGACCACATCCTAGTTTTTGGAAATAGAGAAAAAAATCCTCTAAACATTCCTTATAACTTCTTTGCTATATATAAAAATATAGTATGTGTGGCTTACAAATCTGCAAGTTCACGTGCTTTCAAAAAGCATCTGTCATTTTGGGTAAGATCAACAGTCCATTCAGCTGAGTCCATGTCCTGCAGTGGCCAGTAGTGAATGTTTACGGAAAAGTTAAAAAATCCTCAAACAGATAGAATGGTTTCAGAGTTGGAATTTAATAAGCATTCATTGATGTCTCTTCTGCTACTTTGTCTACTTACTTACTGAAGTAATTTTTATTTTTGCTACCCACAACATCTTGTAGGAACAAGTTTCAGTTTTATTTTGCACTGCATGAAAATAGAATTGCCTTTTGATTGTTTTAAATCTCCTGCTTGATAATTTCACTGAGTACCTTTTACTTTGTAAGTTAAGGAAAAAAGTGGTAATTGTACCATATTATTTATTTTCATGCATTTTATTGTATTCCTGTGTGCTTAGAGCTGATGCAGCTCCTAGAACATCCTCCAATATTTAACAATGAAACACTGATTATGAATATACTTACTGGAGATCCCACAAATATTTTTCCCTAATGGCTGGAGTATTGGGAACCTACCATCCAATATGGAAGACCCTTGTAAAACAGGAATAACTGCTGTACAAGCTGGTACAAAATAAGGTTTCTTCCTTTCTTTCTAAAAATATTATGTTTGAGAACTCTTGAAATAAAATATCAAAAAACTAGCTTCAATTCCTTGCAGAAGTGGGGTCATTAAAGATGCAGTGCACCAAGACATTTAGTTAATTAAAGAATCACAAGTTTTGCACATTTTTATTTCCTTTAACTCTAATTTTTTAAACAATGCTGGCCTGAATCATGATCTTATAATTAGTGGATATTAGACACCTGAACAAGACACTGACTTCAACCTGTAATGCAGTGAGAGTTGCTCTCTGCTGAACGCTTTTAAATATCTGACCCTATACTTGTGCCTAAATAGGAAGCAAGTTCTTTTGAAATAAGACCTCTGTTCTTGAAAATAAAAACATAGCCGTTTTTATCTTTCTTTTTTCATGAATGATTTTTTGCCATTTAAATGGTGTTTGATTTCTTGCAGCATCTGCATGCATTGGAGACATCAGATTTCCTATTTCTGAATATTACATATTTTCCTACTAAAACTGATAATTCCTGAGAATTCACTTGAAGATTTTATGCATCTCACAGTTCAAATGAATGTGCAGGAGCAGGGAATGCCTTTTTAACAAAGCTGTGGATAGTGCTTTACTCTCACTCTTTTGACTGTTATTTAATTTGCAGCACAGAAAAAAAGATTACAGATAGTTGGTAGAATATATGTCATTACTCTATAAAGACCTAAACCTGCTAATGTGGTGTTGACTTTTCTCATTACAAACTTAGAAAGTTCATATTTTTAGATTTTATAGGATTAAATTCTGCTGTCCCCAAATGAGAATTTTTGGAATTACTTGTTGAATATTTTTTTTTTTAAAATGTGACAAGTAGGCTTACTAATATTGCTACTATCTATAAAAGCAAAGACATTCAGAATGTTAGATGCAACATCAGTGAGGGTCAAATGCTATTACCCATGAGAGACAGGACAGTGTTTTCATGATCATATATTAAATTAGAGAGTTGTGTGATAAACTGGCACTTTTGAAGGCCATGCTGGTGTTCTAAATCTCTTGAGGATTTGTAAACACTAACCATTTAAAAAAAATAGATCTAAAGAGAAGTATTACCAGCATTCTATCATCTATGACATTCCCTCAACCAACTCCAAACCAGCACTGGTCTGAAACTTGGAGTGGACAGCGGATAGCTGAGAAACAGAGGTACCTTGCAGCTGCATGAATGAACACAGAAGCTTTGTATATACCCAAAAGAAAAGATTTCAAGATTCTCATTAGGGAACATAGCACCACTGACCAGCCTTGAAAGTTCCTGAGATGTAACAGCTTAAAGTGTTTAAGCAACTTTAAAATATGTTAATTTTCCCTCTCTCTGAATGTATGCATTTGATCAGATTAAAACTACGTTAGTCAGAAAAAGAATGAAGAAATCCAAAGAAGTAGTCCTTTTAAAAAATATATAGATGTAGATGTGTCGATGTATATACATGACTTTGTAACACTGCACCAGCAAGTTTATGTAATTTTTCTGCTAATATAATAGAACATAATCGAGAACAAAATTCAAAATATCTGTGATTTAAAGAGAAGGTTTGTCAGTCTGTGAAACACTGTTGACAGAATACTTGTAAAAAAACATTAGTGCATACATAGTGTCTTATAGTCAATTCAGATATGCTTCGAACTAATCATAACACCAGCAACCTAGTCCTGTAACACTGTAATCATGGTATTTTCTGCCTTGAATACCTGAAGTCAGTTTTGCACTGCAGTGTGAGCTGTGGGTAGTAGTTATGCATGATCAAGAAACCATGTTTGCTTTAAAAATAATACCAGGAAATATATGCTTTATTTATTCTGCCTTTTTAGTCTTTTTGTTTAAAATCATGATCAGCCATTATGAAGCATTCCCAATCTCATAAAGAAAGCTGTCTTCTAAAAAAAAAAAGCAAGTACATTTTAAATACTGCACAGAAATGTTGTGTGCTTCGTCAAGAAGAAGAAAATCCAAGGGGGTTTGGAGTAATTAAATATAGTAGCAATTGATTTTCTCATTAAAAGAACTCTTTACTTTTAATGCAATTTTATTTATTTTTCTGTACTCATGTTGGCAACAAAAAAGTAAATTTCACTTCTCATTACAAAGTTTGCTGTGTACTCCAGAGAGTGCAAAGAAACTAATTGTCTACAGAATTAGCAGAGTCACAGAAGAGAAACATACATCTCAGTATACTCAGTCAAGTTGAGATGGATGGTGATCAGCACTTGCTATTGTAGGACTGTGGTTGAACAAGCTACAAGGAATGTTCTTGTGGGTCATTATATTGGAAACTACAAATTCATATTGAATCAATGCCATCAACATTAGCACGAAGTCTATGTCTAGAAGTTTCAGTGCAGAGAAAAGTATTCTGAAGTACCTTCCTACTTATGTGGTTCACCTTGTGGAGCAATGATTAACCACACTGGAAGAGTCTCCACAAGAAAATGATGAGAAATACAGGAAGAACCTAGGGCATATCATCTACCTTGAATTAAAGTCCATGAAAAATCTAGACTTGTATTCAACATTTATGTAACTTCATTTCAGATCCTACAGATAATTATTCCAAATCACAAAACCAGGCATGCAATGCAATCCAGAAGCTTAAAAACACATGCACCTCAAGTTAAAGGATGGTGCATCACATTGCAGACTCTACAGTCAAATATCCATTCACTTACAGATTACTTGTTTTTAAGGAAGCACTAAAGTAAGCAGTCTTCAGTGCCGAAAAAATGAGTAAATGGACATAAACAAATACGACCAACCAAGATTGTACTGTCATATACTATACTACGAAGTAGTCCAATATAAAACCGAAAATGACTTGTGATAGTGAATAAACAATTTCTAAGTATTCAAACATAAGTTATTAAATAATAACTTTGTGAGGGCTACATCATGTAATAGGTGTTCAGAACTTTACACCATACACAGTGCCTTTACAAGCCAATTAAGTTAACCATCATTCAGTTCTTTGCTGTATTAGGCACTTCTAATGAACTTCTAAATTTTATGCAAGACTTGTAGCTAGATCCCACCTTACACAATAATAGCTTGTGATAAGATAAGTATCTTCTAGAAGCCAAATGCCTGTTTACTGAATCTATCCAACAAATAATTGAATAATGACAAATTCATTTTTTACCTCTGAGGGCAGGTTTTTTTGTGTTTCTTTTTCTTAAGCTTAGAACAAGTGTCAGTCCATAGCTTGAAAAAATATTGCACTAATGAATTAAATATAGAGAAGCGGAAGGGAAACACCATGCCTAGCATTATTAAAAACTTTTTTCTTTTCTGGAAAGCATCACAGAAACAGATAAGTAGAAAAAAGGAATAAAGATATCTGGATCAGAAGCAATATAGTATTTTTAAATAACTTGTTTTTCAAAGTGTGTTGTAAAGAATGAAACCAAGAGGAAGCTGGAAAAAGTCCTAAACAGTGCTTTAAGCAGGCTCTTTAATTCCTAAGAAATAAGATTGTGTAAAAGAGAGAGGTGCCTTTTTTTTCCTTTTTTTTTTTTTTAAGTGAGCTGTCTCACCATTGCAGATTTTCCCAAGTCCTTGCAACTCTAATTAAAATGTGGTAATTGGTTATGTTACCTCAATTACCATGATGCATGGACATTGATGCAAAGCGACACCAATTGAATCCCTTGGGTGTTATACCCCAAGGCCATCCCATTTATTGTGGCCTTATTATTTTCAATTACGTGGGTGGATGTACAGCATATTTTCAAGCCAATACAGATGGGGCATTTGCTGGACATACAGTGTAGTGTACACATGAGATGACTCAGAAGAACAAGATACTTTTTTTTTTCATGAAGCACAGTAGTGAACTTGGTGATCAGACAAATTAATTTTCAGGACAACATGAAATTACATCACCTTAACCCAAATTGTCTTAGCTCAAAATCTCCATGATAAACAGTGTCCCTTCAATAATTAGCCCTCTCTGTTGAATAGGAAAAGTGATTGTCTGCTCCATAAAGCAGATATATTTCTCATTCAATGAAGGAACAGTCTGGAGAAGAAACAGTTTCTCTAGTCACCAAAAAAGGCAGAAAGACAGGAATATTGAATTGCAACTTAAGAAGTAAAATCCGTTAGAAACCATGGTTTTATCACCCTCTCAGCTAGGGCAGTACAACAATTTTATATACTCCAGGACTGGTAAAACTGTGAAATAGTCCCAGAAAAGTGAAACAGTCCCAGAGAAGTGAATTTCCATGGTGACTTCCTTGTAGCTTTCTATACAGAGACATATCTGACCTGGAGAGGATGTCTCCAAACTGTACCTGCTGGAATAATCCACTGAGGCTAAATGCATGACCTCACATACACATTTACTTTACATTTATTTTACAACATTGGTTATACCACTGGCTAAGGAAAAAAATTTTTTAAAAAGTGCATAAAACAATTTACATATTCCCACTTTGACTTAACTGTTGTAAACTTGTGCGCATAATGGCTGGGTTTGTCCCAAACATTTTTTTAACTATACAGTCTTTCAAGTAGACCAGACCCTCTAAAGAAAAGTACATTGTGAATTAAAGTTTCTCCAGCTGTTGAGCAGGAATTTTAGATGGCAGTTTTGGGTTTAGCTGACTAGAGATTGTTGCTATTGCTATTGCAATTGCCAGACAGAGTCCTTTTTCTTTTAAGATGATTGCCAGCAGGGTCTTGTTAGGCAAACTATAAGGCATCTGTGTAATTCTGAAGCTAAAATTTAGGTGACACATAACATTATATCAGCAAACTATGGAATGATAAATCTGGGGGAAAAGAATTTACCACAACAACAAAACAGATGGGGGAAATAAAAACCTCTTTTGCTAAAACAGATTAGGATTGCTTCCAGTAACATACAAGTCTCCTACTGTTTTTTAAAAACAATCTTTGTTTTTTAATTGTATGAATTCTTCATTCTTTATAGCTAGATTAACCTACTGAGTCTACCACATTTCACCCTTCCAGAGTGATTCTTATTGATAATTTCATGTTCTAGACATAACTTTTGGTTTATGAGAAGGACATCTTTTACTAGACTTTAGGTGATTGTAATATATGTTAATATCTTCCTGTTATTTGTAAACTTATGCTGTCCACTATTGCAGTGTGCACCTTGTGAGATTCCACCATCTGGATATTGAGCAAGGTACAGTAGCCTCACCATGCCTCAACTCCCGATCAATTGCAGTCCTAAACAGAAACACGAGACTTGCTTCGCTCCTGCTGCAAGAGCAGTGCCAAACTCTAGTTAACTCATGACAGTTTATTTAGAGTAACTACAGCTACCAACAACAAACGACTTCCACACAGTAACTGTCCGCATGTAAAAGGAGATACCATGCCTTTACTACAGTGACCTGGACCCCTGTTCAGCACTCTTTAATCTTTCTCACAAATGTAACCTGATTCTCTTCTGAGTTCAATAAAAGCTACATATTTGCTACAACAAAATGATAAATTTTGAAAATTAAGGTGGCAGTTCATCATCTTTATAGTATTTTACCTTTTAGAGAAATACAGTAGAAACCCAGTCCAATCTCTCTTGGGCAGTTATAAACCCAACAGCTACTCATCCACTGGCAAGTAAAATTCAGGATTCTGAGAACTGCTTTTTGGTTTAGCTGTTGCCTAATACTGTACACACTTGTTCTTGAAGCTCCAAAATTCAACTGTACAGTCACATGTAGTTTAATCATTTTTACACTTCTTCTAATCAAATAAAATTTTTGATGACTTAACTGCTGCTCCTCAATTATTTGCACTTCTTACATTATCAGTTGGCTGCTCCCATGCTTATAACAGCAACATTGACACTCCATCAGGTTTTCAATGATGTCATAATTTTCAGTGATGTCAAGTTGCCTCATACAGAGACATGGCCCTTTTGACTTGGTCTGAAAGTCTATTCAAACCATGTTCCATCCTCAAGTTTCATGTCTACCTCAATACCTAAAGCAAAGCAGTCAACAAAACAAACAGGCAGAGGAACACTCCTACTTTATAATGCTTGATAAAGGTAGGCAGGTAACAGATTATTAGAATCTTCAACAGTTCACTTCGCCACAGCATCCTCCTCACTAACTCAGCATTTCTTGGCATGTTTAGAGTAATAGTATTTTCACTTGGAACTGCTAGTGTTTCTAAACATCGTGCATATCTTCATACTACACTACCATCACCGATCAAGAGAATTACAACTTCCGTTATTTTTGTAAAGGAATGTTAACAAAAAGAAGTCAAAAGTATTATTCAACTGTTAGATAATTGTTAGGAAGCTATGTACGTGTCAAGCACTTTTCCTTTTATTTGATTGATAAAAATCTAAAAATTTATGTAAGCTAAATATGGGACTTCACTGCTGTCAATGTGGCTGCAGTATACAGACTTCAGCATTATGATGACAGCACAAAACATGCTGAGCCAATTCATCCATTACAGTTAATGGTGTTACAGTAGGGATTATTTCGCTCCCCCTATGGTTTACTGTTTAAATGTAGATACTGCACTATAATAGAGTTTTATGCTGTAGAAAATCTGTCTAATTTGTGCCACTTAATGGATGGTTTAGGCAGAGTGCAATTTTGCCTCTTAGGAATCATTTTCCTCAGATAAAAGCAAATTAATGCATTTTACTTATATTCAGATAACACAGAATTGTATATTAATCACATACCCATGACATTCTATGTGAAATACACATCTACTTCTGGGCTGCTAATTAAAACCAGTCTTACACAGAAAATATTTTTTTCTGAAATTTATTTACAATCAGTGAAATATGTCTCTGGGTCCAATTATGTTGGGTACTGAGCAACTTGACAGGATCAGATGTGATCACACTAAATATCTAGCAAACAGAACATGTATATTCTGAGTTTATCTTATTAATCAGTTTTGTCCATAGAATACAATGCTTTGTGAAAAATGAAAACTTCACTTGCTAGCAGTAAAGACTGGGAATGGCATCTTCAGTCAGAAGAAAGTAATCTGAAATGAACATATTTATCTTGCACTGAAAAAGTGTCTATTGTGAAGAATGAAACCACATGAGATATTTTTAAAGCAAGCATTGCTCACCGAGATGTTTTCCAGTCTCTTCTGAAGTCTAGTTTGCCACTGGACGGCTTGCATGACAATGGCTTCCCACCTCCTCTCAAGGTTTACGATTATCAGCTGCATGGACTGGTGATCTGCATTAAGGTTGCAGGTCTCTTGGTCATCCAGAAGGTGCTGGCACAGTCGCAGCACAGAGGCTACCCCACGGCGTCTGTGTTTGATCTCACAGCATAGAGACTGTAGGATAGACGAACAAGAGATGTCAGCGTGGAATACCTTGCAAATTAAAACTCTAACTATTATCTGATATTTAATGGTGCCTCATCACTGTCGTACAACAGTTTTTTCAGCTCTTCCATAAATTCTCATACTTAGTGTCAAAGCCTAGTGTTTTATTTTCAGATAAACACAGTGTTAATAGCACAGAAGAAGTAAAACTACTTTCAGCCTTCTTCAAACAAATGCCATGCATAGCTAACTGTCTCAATAATGTTGAACATTTTATGGCATAGACTGGTTTATTCTTCCTTTTATTTTCATTCAATGGGGAAGCATCTGAAATGAGTTACCCTGACAGTTATCAGCTTCAGTAATTCTTCAGGGGAAAAAAGGGGGTGGGGTGGGTGAAACTGTTGTACTGCAATGAATAAATATATATTTTTAGAAAACCAATGGAAATTATGGGTCACATGTACCCTCCCAGAGGAGAAAATTTAAGGAAGGAGAAAATTCAGTATAAAATTCTTTACAGATTTTTTTATTACCATAAAATATTTCCAAGGTAGTTCCATATTCACAGAAATGTAGGAGTATTATGACAACTGTATCCTTCATAAAGATGAGCTATTCACTGCATTTATTCCATCAGATCAATTCCAGTGCTACCAAGAATGCAGCCTGGTGTGAACTGCATGATGGCTAACAATCACTAAGCCCCAGTATTGTCGAATATTGGTGGGAGCCAGGGTAGGTTAGTTCTACACTGGAAACTTAACTACACTGAGAATCTCATTGAATTGCAATATAAATAATGCATCCTACATGCCAAACTAAAGCGAGATCTACACCCTGGAAGCAGTTAATGGCATGGTGTGCTTTTGAGCATGATTTTATCCACAATCACTCTCTACCATCATTCAACATCAAATTAGGATTTTATTACCTCATAATGTGTTTTAATAATAGTACCTATGAAGCTGGGTTCAGAAGGCACAAATGTGTCTGAGGATGACTGCTTCAGCCCAGCTTCTGAGACCCTATACTTTTATAGCATTGCATGCTTTAAGTATTCAACTATTATCATAGGCTTGTGCTACTCCTGAATTTAACAGGTCTGCGCTCCACACGTGGGAGCGTTCCAGATAATTTAAATTGTAACTTGCCAACATCTGTTCCCCTCTGTGGGATGCCACAGATGAAAGTGCATGACCCCATGAGAAAATCTGAACTATCATCTTTTTTGAAGACAGGGTATTTGCCTTTGAGCTTCCAGTTAATCATAATAAGCAAACAAAAAAGCCACATCTCTCAAAGCTGTTCACAAGTGTTAACTGTTAAAAAAAAATCAGAACTTGCTCTCCTGAATTTTATTAGTGAAACAATAACAGTCTATAGCAAGTGAATTCAAGTTCCAGATTTTCATATCACATTTTTCTTTAAAAATTGGAATCTGCACTTTGAAATGTTGTATCTCAACTGAGCATTTTGCTGCTGAAAGGATGTGCCTGATCAATAATCCTAAGCCAAAAGTCTGAAGCAAAACATTGGTATATACACCTAAAAATAAATACCTTTGCCTATGGATAGTGTGCATGTGTTTTTCTTATTCAAAGCTTTCAAGAGAAATGATGATTAAACCCACAGACATAGCTGAATTACTAATCTACTTTCACTGGCACAATTGGGCCATACTAACAGTTAACAGATTGCTTATTAATCAACAAGGGTAAACAAGACAATGCAATCTCATTTAAAATGGAAGTTTTAATGCCTAAAAGTATTTGTGTTCAAAATGTTAATCCCAATAAGGCTTCATTAGAAGATGTCTTAAAATGATTAAGTATGTTTCATGGTAAAGTACACTGAGTAGTATATCAGCAGCTGGGCATTTCATACAGATGTTCCACTTATTGATATAATGCATTCTATAGCTATTTAAATTACCCTAACTCTGTAATAGCTAGAATTCTATTACTTCTGTAATGAGAGAACCCTGTACCTTAAATATTTCTGAATTTTAAATAAGGTGAATGACAAATTCCAAACCCACTATTTATGGCAAAATATGACCAGGAATTTTATTATTCAATTTATACCAGAGCTGCATTTTCACTTACATTTCCTGAACCTGCCCTTATTTATTTTCCTCGAGTTCATTACTAGTTTTCTACATAGTTCTTGATACAACCACTATGGCTGGCACATTTTCTTTCTGATGCTGTTCATTAGCCTAATGTCACATTAGAAAAAAACAAACCCAACCCAAGAAGCCCACCTAAGGATAAAATCAGGGTTCTTATTTTACATTTTATAACAGACAAGCAGTTTAGTTTTATGGAAGTTATAAGTTATATACCGATGGTGTCAAATATATGTAGGTCTGCATTAACTTCATGGAAGTCAATACAGCTCAGAATCTAGTCCTGTAACATTAACTTACCTTGACCCATCTGATTATGTCATCCTTTATAAATATTATTCTTTTTTGATACAATACCTTATAATACCACGAGGTAAGGAGTATTTAATTCATAAGCTATTATATAGGAGTTTAAATGAGGCCTTTACATTGTGTTACCTGAAAGCAGAGCTACAGCATCAAAGTCACTTCTAATTTACATCAGTTTTACACCAGCACAATAATAGTAGCTTTACTGAAGCTATTTCTGATTTACATGCCTGTGACAGTACAATTAGGCCTATGGCACTTTTGTTTCAATTTTATTACATGATATTATGGCTAATATTAAACAGAAGAATGAAGCGCTTGTATCTAATAATGTGCTGAAAGGCTTGGCTTTAGCAACAATACTTTAAAAGCCAGAGAACTTAATCATATAAAGACATCTTTAAACCCTATATAACAGCACTAGCAATAATGGATCTAAGCAGTATTAGGGTATGGTATACAGTGTCCTTAAGGGACACAATAATTGCCTGTATCCTATGATATGACACCTCACAGTGTTGTATATCCATTCATGTTCCGAAATGTTCAAAATGGCATGTTTGTATAACAACCTGTTAATATACCAGTTTTACATGCAGAGTATGCTTTCAGGACCACAGCTACTTTAATTATAATATTTGTGAGGTACAGTTCTGAATTAACAGCTACAATCCATGATAAACAAAAGAAAGACAATTAGTATCTCTACTGAGTCTTGGGCCTGAATTTCTACACCTGCTACTGGGTACTTGACGGTTCAGAAAATTAGGAAATGATCTAACAGTAAACTGAGGAGCATCACCTAGGCTCACTTAGGCTCCTGTGTGTGCAGAAGATTTGCTGCAGTACAGATTAAGAAATCAGACACTTTTGACTGTGGCTTCTCACACTATCATGCATCCATTGAGCTCTGGTAACTGTAAATACCATCCAAATCCTTGCAAATGTGAGAGAAACACATTCACTTAAATAATTTGCAGTGAGACCTAAATGAATGTATTTGACTTTCTTGCTGCAGGCTAACAGTCTACACAGTAACTGCAGCTGCCATGTATGAACTTGAATTTGTGTTTGAATCCTTTGCTTTGCAACAGATAACATGATAACATTGAGGTATTATTCATTATAATGTTACTATAAGTTATGTTTTACCATACTGAGGATCCCTGCCCGTGCTGGAAGATTTTTCTTCCCTCTGCCTACTGTTATTTTCAGTGCTTTGAAGTTATCAACAGCATAGCTAAAAAAGGCTAGCTGAAACTACTTTCACAGCTTGTTAATACCATGCCTTAAATCATCTGGAAAAGCCCATGCTGAGTCAAATGACATCAAACACTCTTTCCAAGCCATGGGCTAGTGACACTATCTATAGGGATGGAAGTAGCTATGATCTGAACAGAAGGTGCTCTGCATAGCTCTGTGACTCCTAAGTGAATGTCATATGACCAGAAACACGTGTGCAGCTTTAGACAGTGACAGAGAGTGCAGGAGGCATAGAAAGGTGGAAAGTTGAAGAATACTAGAGTTCTCAAGCCTCGGTCCCCCTCCATTCCCAAACCCTCCTGCAGTGGGTTAATGCCTGAGCTGTGCTGCACAGCCTGCTCTGCATGACTGAAGGACATGGATGGGAAGTAGGCTTTCCCACAAAACATGGCAGTTAATTTGGCCACTGAAACACTGTTATATCAAGGTTTTTGAGCAGGGGTTTAATGTTGATCATTTAAAAGTAATAAGGCTCTCAGTGAATTCTCTGGGACCACTTGCACGTCAAATAGTTTAAGCCAGTTTAAGGTTAGTTTAGCCCACTTAAATTCATATAATCCCTATATATTTTACGTGATCTGAAATTCTTTCAACCATTTCAACCATTTCCTGCTTTCACTCTACAATTAGGAATAAAAAAAGTCCATGTAAAGGTGCCCATAGCATTCAAAATAATTGGAAGAAGACATGGTAATTTACACAGATGAGTTACTGCCAAGGTATACTGAGACAAATGCTATTTCTAGGTTTATGCTGTGTTTCTGTGTAGGGGCAATACTGGGTGTTTTTAGGAGAAAGAGAGAAGATAAGCTGGAGATAAATCTGGAACAACCACATCCAAGATGAAGTTTCTGTCTAACCTTGGTCTGTTGGAGGCTTACTTTTTCTCCCCTTTACAGAAAGTGGGTATGTGAGGGAAGGGATGATGCTCTTCCTACTGCATCAGCTGTTGCCTGATGGAAGACAGAATGAAGATGGAACTGCTGTTACTGAATACAACAGCCATATGAAGAAACTAGTGCAAAAATCTGAGAAAGGAAGCTACCCTTCTGACTACAACAATCAAATCACAACTCTTAAAAAAAGTAATTTGCCATTTTACCTCTGATTTTGGCTAGTGCAGCAGTTCGGTTTTCAAGTGTGGTAACATATAACTTTAAGAATTACAGCTAACATCACTAATACACCAATGAAAGGATAATAAGAATAAAAGCTTGCAAATACTAGCTAAAATTTAATGCTCAGTGTTTTCTGTGAAATGGCAATGCCTGTTGCAACTTCTCTTGTCTGGGGTGATGCATCCCTGTGTTTCCCTCATTAGAGGACACATGGTGAAAATAAGAATTTCTGTTTCTGAATGAAAAAGAAACTAAGTAATTCCTAAAAAAAATATTAGCAAGAAAGTAATTCCTCAAAATAAAAAAGCTAACTGAAAAAGATAGGAAATGAATGATGACTTGTCATCTTTTAGAAAAATACTTGAAAACCTGTGTGCTTTTGCAGATTTCAAGGTTAAAAGAAAATGTCACCTAATATGGGAACTCAGTTGCATGTTGTGGGACTTAATCTATACTGAAGCTAAATATTCTATAAGTATTCAGTGAAGTGCAAAAAACAGCAATTGAAAAATGACATGATTAAATGGCACAACATGCAATCATTTGCTCTCAATTATATCAATGTATCTTCTTCATTTCAAGGAGTCAGGCAGAAATATTGTTTTTTAAATGCCTCTATTAAATTGGGCACCAATAATAAAATAGATGAGAGTCTTAATAAGCTCATTTACGTAACATACATCACATACCACAAAACTATGCTCTCCAAACAGGTTTGTTCATAGATTTGTCTCCTGGTTGTCACCAGTCTTGGTAATATCGAAAGATTTTAAAGGCACAAGGCTTGTAGACCATTCAATGGAAAACCTTTGTACTTAACCCTTCAGAGATCTTTAATGCTAATTATGGAAAAAGTATTGATATAATATCTTTGCTGTCACATTTTATTACGATGACGGTCACAACAGAATCTAGAACTGACATGTTAGAAATATCATCTAATTGCAAGTCAGAAATATAGAATGACAGTTTAAAGTAGAATATGACTTCTTTCGAAACAGTGAACTGATTATCCTTATTTAAAAGCTCTACTTTTAATAGCATTACAAGCAGTAAATTGCCACGCTGATCATATCTCTCTGTAATTCACTGCTTAACAAAGTGTCACAATCTTTCTCTTGCAAGTCTGAGCACAGTTCACTGTCTTCCTTGTGAATTGTGTCTGTTTCTATATATAATAAAAATGGCAATGAACTAATAGGGAAAAATACTTAATTTTTGCACTGGCTTCAAGAACTGACATAGGAGCTTATGTTCTGCATAACCTCCACTGCTTAATATACTTTGCTTAAATATTAAGTGTTTCATTAACATCAAAAAAGTACATGGGAATTTGCATTTATTTGCAATTAATAATGCAAATAAATGTATTAATAAGGTAAATAAATCTATTTTTAAAGGGCATTCTAAAAGTACTCATATTGTTTCCCATTTTACACCAGGACTAAAATATAAGCATTAACACCAGTAAAAATCCAGAATAGATTATTTTGGGCTCAATGCTCAAAACCTGCTATTGTATCTCGAGAAAATTCTTTAATTTTTTTGTTCTATTCCTTATGGTTGTTCAAGTACTTCAAAATATTTGCTTGTAATTATGTAGTGCAAGGGTCTGATATTTAGCTTATATTCCCATGTAACGAGTAGTATGTAATATACTTCATTCCATAAATTAAAACATTATTAAAATTCCAGACATATAAAACAATATGAAGTTTAAGTTACTATAAAAGAAACTATAATAGCTTACAGATTGCTTGTATCATTACTAAAGTGCTGGTATCTATTACAATGTCTCTCTGGAATAAAGAATGCACTTTTGGCAATAATCTGCCAAAAAAGTGCCCATTACTGTTAAGATGCTCCTATCTGAGCTCTAAATATTGTGCAATTACAAGAAAGTAACTTTTAAAAATAAAAGAAAAGTATTGTTGGATATAAATACATTTTCCCTACTGAAATTGAACATAGATTTTCCAAAACTTATTTTTCTTGTGTTCCATATAAGGGATCAATTAGATTCAGTTTTGCACTGAAATAGTTTAGAGCTATTTACTAGACACTGCAAAGCTAGGGTTAACGTGATTCCAAGGGATAAGCTAAGTTATTCAGACGGAGGAGCCAGATGCAATAGCAGGAGGGTCCATTTCTCTAGTCTGGCACTGTTTGTGTTTATAAATGCCTTTAGTTCGTGCCCTCTTTTCATTCAGTTTGAGTAATTCTCTTTCCAGAGAAAGAGATCCAACTGCAAAGTATTGAAAGAAGTGGTGCAATTCGCTAGGGTTTCATCTTGCACCCTCCCTAAAATAAAAGCTAAAATAAAAGCAGGGAAAGCATCAGATAGGTAGGATAAATATCAGCACTATATTTTGCTTCTGTAATGAAGCCTGAACCACGCTATTCAAAAATTCATTTGCCATTCATTCAGACACTACAAACCTGAAATTTTTGCCACAGTGCTGCACTGGGCAAAGTTTCAAATGAATGTGTGTGGAAATTCAAGATATTAAAAGACTTAAGGCACAGGTGTAAACTTCTTTACAAAATCAAGTGAGGCATAAGTTAGCCTCAAATTTGCTTCCGATTGTTGGACTTAGAATTCATAGCTTAAAAGAAATCTAGATGTTTCTCAACATACATCACATATTAGATGCCAAGAAACCCCCTCCAACTGCCTAAAAACTGTTAGGTATCAGAATTTCAGCCATCTTTAATGAACAGTTAAATTTCTTAAAACTTTGTATCCTGCCTTAGAACTGTATAAGAGGCTTTAAAGGAAAAACTTTCTTGCATGGATGTACATCAAGACCTGTAACCCTCAGGCTGAGGTTCTGATATTAATATTGTACTTACTTCCTTTCTTAATCTAGTTCTCCCACAGAGGGTAGATGCGTTTTCCTATCCCTGTGCAATGGGCCTGGTATATTCTGAAATGCAGTGAGAATTTACCCTATTCTGATTTACAGGAAAAAAATATCCTGTAGTTTGTTGGTATTACCGTTTTATGGATAAAGCAGCAAACATAAAATAAATTAAACTAATCTTTTGGAGATTTCAGGACAGGCAGGGTGATAGGAAATGGGAAATAAACACATCTAATGAGTAAGGAAAAAGTGATTTCCTTTGGCTTTTTTCTTGTGTCAGTGAAGCAAATTTAGCCTGCATTCAAAAATGTACAGCTTGAGCTGCTCCAGGGTAAACATAGGAAAATATATTACGTTGCTTTCATGTGTGTCTATATATGCACAAGGACAACAAGCAGACTTTTCTAGAAATGGTATTCTTCATCTTATTTCAAAAAATCAGTGCAGTCTTGGAATAGATATGTCATTAAAACATAAAAACATTATTTCCACTCTTTTGCCATATCTTAATCATAAATTCACATACTGACACACATTTTTTGGTTTCAGCTCAAGACAAAACTAGAAGTCCCCAACAAGATGAATTGCTTGCAGCAAAATCAACCACATCCAGGCAGCACTGCAATGATGAAGATTTACTCATATCTGAAGTAGGCTAGTCTACCTCAGTATCTTAATTGCAGAAATGAGTTTTAGGCAAGTGTTTGTGTAAGTAAGTTAAATTTTAAATTAACATCAAGTTGTCACTTGTACAAGTTAGGCATCCATGTCTCTGACATGCACACTTTGGCTCTAAGGCTATGACAAGGCTGGAATTAGAGATGAGGACAGAAGCAGGTGGTGTGGTCAAGATGAACTGTGAACAGCAGTCAAAACGCTAAGGGTTGTCAAAACCCACACATTTGGATGAGGTGATTGTTTAGTGTTGGAGGCACAATGTTAGTCATATTATTGCACCTCTGACTGCCATTCTTCCATTGCCCGGACAAGAGGATTGGGGTGAGAAGGCTGTATAGGACAAAAGCAAAAATGGCACAAACCCCTTTTTTAGTTTAGACTAATGAAAAAAATGAGGTTTCTCTTATTGTGTCCAAAACATGAAAATAATTATCACTGTGATAAAGGGAAAGGTGGTGCACTAACATTGCATCATCAGTCATTGAAGAAATGCACAGAAAATCTGTCTGATTAGAAGCTAGGCATTCAGTTTCATTCTCAGGTGAGAAAATGCAACACCTTCCTAACAGAACAGTAAGGGCATCATCCTGCAATGGATGGGAATCCACATATATCTTTTTTTTTCCATTGATCTGATGCAGGAAGCATAATCTAAGCCACTTTGCTGTTTCTAGTAATATGTTACCAGTCTGCAAATGCCATTCCTGACTGATATCTCATACGTGTGATACATAAAGTACCTGATAAGGATTGTGATAACACTTCTGAATGTGTACTGAAGGCCTGTTCTTCTTACATTCATATTCTTAATCATACTGAATTACACTTTGCCCTGCAAATAATTCTACTAAAATCAATGGGTTTTCTGGCAGTATGAAAATGTTTTTAGTATGAGTAAAGGTACAAATACAGTATATAATGTTATTCCCTATTTGGAGTACTACTAACTTGCATGCAAAGATGAAACTTGGGAAACCTGTCTGGTACTGAAACAAAAATTAGGCAACTGTCTACTAGGTCAATGATCCACCAATTGAAGAAAAACCTTGTTGGTAGGGTTTAATGGCTCCAGAGAACACTATCAAATCAATAATCCTCTAATATCGGAGATATTCAACTGGAAACACAATGCTATGGCTTCAAAGGGGCAGTTACAGACAATCAAATAAATCCTATAATCGCATGCAATAGTACAAAGTGGACCTTAATGGAGATAGAACAGAGAATTTTTGTTAACTTTCTTATATTTCCAGTTCACACTTTACTTGGTTTCCTATGTTATCACTAACAAATGAAATAGAGCTAAGAAGTCACACAGAGTATCAACCCTCACTGTAAATTGGTACAAGTCAACATTGGCTTATTTTTGGGGAAAAGAGTTCTTTCTCCTTCTTTCATCATATTTTGCTTTCTTCTCTGCTTTCTTTCCCATGGTGACAGTAAAAGAAGAGAATTATTTTGGTTTTGCAGTAAATAGATCTTCAAGACAACAGCAGGACAATGAGTTGTCACATTTTCAAGAAGTTATTTGGGTAGGTCAAAAGAAGGTAATCAATTATATATTCAACGATAATGACAATAATAAGTGATGGAACTGAGAATGTTCTCTCAAAAGAAGACAAGTCAGCTATTTTCACTGCTACACATCAAACTCTTCAGGAGGCCATGGCTGAGAGCGGA